>NW_027140161.1:0-62500 GCF_036365525.1 Heterodontus francisci
TGAGCTTCCCTTGTGCAGTAATAACCCAAACAGATTGCCTGGGCTTTGCGACTTGAAGATACAGTAGTTTTAATAACACTGGTAGGCTCACAGCAGTGTGCTGGGCCTCGTGGGAAACTATTGGCAACGGGCCTAGTAAACCTTCCATCTCCTAATAATATCATCAATGCTGACTCGGAGGCGCTGACAGCAGACGAGAACTCAAGGAACATTTTTCACTCTCTTCAGTCCTCCTGCCAGAGGGTTAGCCGCTGGTGAAAAATCCACCACGTTCACACTGGCCTGTGTGTCTGCTGGAGATCTCACCCTCACCCTCACCCCTCACCCTCAGCGGGAGAGCCTCACAAGCCTCAGGTACGAGGAGCTGTACTGCCACCAGAGAGTTTAACCTGTCACAGCTGAGTGATTGACGCTCTATCTTGGCACCTAACAGAATCCACAATCTTTCATCTTCCTCACTCTCTCCTTTTCTCTCTCAGTCCCTCTATCTCCTTCTCTCTCCTCCACCTCACTCTCTGTCTCTCACTCTCTATTTTCATGGTCTGCAGTACTCTCACACAAACTGAAAAAAATGCACATCTTGTATTTGTTATTGTTCGGCCTTTACTCCAAAACCCTTAATCCCCTCCCCCAAGAAAACTCATTCAGTCTCTGTTTAAAATTTACATCCTCAACAGCTTTTTTGGCGGGGGGGGGGGGGGGGGGGGGGGAAGAGTTCCAGATTTCCACTCCCCTTTGTGTGAAGAAGTGTTTCCTGACATTACCCCTGAACGGCCTGGCTCTAATTTGAAGATTCTGCCCCCTTGTTCTGGACTCCCCCCACCAGAGGAAATAGTTTCTCTCTATCGACCCAATCAACTCCTTTAATCATCTTAAATACCTCAATTAGATCACCCCTTAATCTTCTACACTCGAGGGAATACAAGCCCAGTCTGTGCCAACCTGTCCTCGTAATTTAACCCTTTTAGCCCCGGTATCATTCTGGTGAATCTGCACTGCACCCCCTCCAAGTCCAATATCACCTTCCTGAGGAACTGAACACAGTTACTGCAGATCGAATCTGATTAAGGTTCTGTACAACTGAAACATCACTTCCCCAAACTGCCTCACTTTTATCTAAGGAAGGCCTGTCACTTTATTACATTAAAAGCACCAGGGTGAATCAAACCATTGTTAAGATGTTGCTGATCTTTACAACTGAGTGGCACCCTAAACACTGCTTGACGGGAGTGCCTGCAGAGAAAGTTCGACTGCAGCCGTCTCTACTGAAGCTCTCACTCACCAGTGGTTTGAAAGCTGGGGATTAGAGAGTGACTGTGAGCTAAATGTACAGACACAGCACGCAGGATGGTGTGTTAAAATCAGGCAAGAGCAAAGCTCGCTTAGACAAGACGGACTGTAAGCGAATCACAAAGTACATTAAAATGTAATTAGATTGCTAGAAAATCGAGAGGACGACAGCCTCTCTGCTGAGTTATAACGACACTCCAGTGACACCTCACCAAACACTTAACTTCTATTTCCAGCTACAGTACAACAGAACAGCCTCCAGCTCCATCACAACACATCCAAAAAAATGTAATGATAGACTTTGCTAAAAATTCACAGCAGGACGTTTCCCCTTGAAGGCAGTTGATCAGAGAACAGAGAGAGCCCGACTTTCTACAACTTTATTCATCTGTCTGTACTCACTGTGTGCAAATTGGCTGCTGCAATTCCTACATTACAACAGTGACTACATTTCAAAACGGATCTCATTGGCTGTAAAAATACTTCGGGACGTCCTGAGATGGTCAAAGGTGTTGATAGAAATTCATTCTCTTTGTATTATAATATATTAACATTTTTACTGATAAAGGCTGTGCCAACTGCTATCGTGTTCTCATGTTTTTGTCACACTTTTTGTGTTACCTTTTCCTCATGACACACAGACACACTCGCTAACACACTCACACAGACACACTCGCACAGACACACTCGCTAACACACTCGCACAGACACACTCGCACAGACACACTCGCACAGACACACTCGCTAACCCACTCACACAGGCACACACTCACACTCACTCGCTAACACACCCATATATATATATACACACTGACAGACACACACACGCACTGACACACACACAGACACACTCGCTAACACACATACAGAAACACACTTGCACAGACACACTCTCAGACTCACGCACACACTGACACAGACACACACTCACACCCCAACAGAGAGACTAACACAAACGCCCACGCACACAAACACACAAACTGACAGATACAAACACACTCGTAAACTCTTACACACACACAGTCTCTCTCTCTCTCACTGACACAGAAAGACCCAGACACACACTCTCACCGACAGACACACTGACGCACACGCCCTGTTTCCACCATGTATAGAACTGGGGTTCAGAATCTGGGGCTATTTTGCACCCTCTTTAACCCGGGTTTGGGGTGGGGGGGGGGGGTGGGGGGGTCAGGGTAATAATCTCATGCTGAGCCTGAGGTGGGCAACTGCCCTAACCAGAGATTGTAGTGGGGGTAGTGGGGGAGAGGGGAAAGGAGGAGGGGAAAGGAAGGGGGGGAAGGGGAGGGAGGAAGGGGAGGTGGTGGGGGAGAGGGGAAGGGGAGGGAGGAAGGGGAGGTGGTGGGGGAGAGGGGAAGGGGAGGGAGGAAAGGGGAGAGGGGAAGCGGAGGGAGGGGAAGGCGGGGAAGGGGGAAGGGGAGGGGGGGAAGGGGAGGTGGAGGGGGGAGGCGAAGGGGAGGTGGTGGGGGAGAAGGGGAGGGAGGAAAGGGGAGAGGGGAAGGTGAGGGAGGGGAAGGTGAGGGGGGAGGGGAAGGTGAGGGGGGAGGCGAAGGTGAGGGGGGAGGCGAAGGTGAGGGGGGAGGCGAAGGTGAGGGGGGAGGCGAAGGGGAGTGGGGAAGGGGAGTGGGGAAGGGGAGTGTCGCATCCTCAGACAGCAAAGCACCAATCAAGTACTGTTAAAGTAGAGTCACTGTTACAATGCAAGAAACATGGCAGCCAATTCAAACACAGCAAGATCCCACAAACAGCAATGACATACATGAGCAGGTGTTAGTGGGAGGGGAGAAAGCAATAGCAGGGGATAGAGAGAGGGAAGGAGATAGAGAAACAGGAAAAGAGCGGGAAGTAGATAGCAAAACAGGGAGAGAGAGGGAAGGGGATAGAGAAATGAGGAGAGAGAAAGAGAAGGAGAAAGAGAACAATGAGAGGGAAGGAGATAGAGAGTGGATAGATGCTCTTCAACACACTCTCATTTTGTGTTGATATATTACACATTGAGGCAGAAACCCTTGTGACAAAATCTTGCTCTTTTCCGGAAATGTAGTTGCCTGCGAGACCTTCGATCAGTCTGTGTCATCACGCTGGGGAATCAAGGTGCTGTACGGGGTTACGTGGGGATCACTACTGTCACTGAACCCCATCTTTATCCCAATACCTCGCCTGGGACTGAGGATCGGTCTCCAATCATCAACTCCTCAACATACAGAGTCTCGCAAACTACCAAACAAATAGCATGGAGTTTGAGAAGAGTACAGGAAACAGGGCTGAATTACACCTGCAGCCTTCACCTAGAATCTCTCTCGGTGGTTATGATGAGGGACTGGGGAAAGAGAACGAGCTGCAAACCTTTGACAGCGATAAAGTCTCAGATCTAGTAGAGCACATGATGACAGGGCTTGGTGTAACTGCACACTCTGACACGGATTTCATTCGATTCCAATATTCACCAGGCTTAAAGGAAAGCCTTGCATTTCTATAGTGCCTGGCACAACCTCAAGACAATGAAGTACTTTCTGAAGTGTAGGTACTGTTGTAATGTAGGAAACAGAGCAACCAATCTGTGCACAGCAAGATCCCAAAAACAGCACTGTGATCATGAACAGATCATCATTCCAATGAAAGCAAAATAAAACCTATTCTCAAACATCCTCCCCTTTCCAATACAAAACGCCCACACACTTAATCCCCTCCCACAGCCCATGTCCACTCTCCCCATCACTGACTCTACCCACACATTTAATCCCCTCCCACAGCCCATGTCCACTCTCCCCATCACTGACTCTACCCACACATTTAATCCCCTCCCACAGCCCATGTCCACTCTCCCCATCACTGACTCTGCCCACACATTTAATCCCCTCCCACAGCCCATGTCCACTCTCCCCATCACTGACTCTACCCACACATTTAATCCCCTCCCACAGCCCCTGTCCACTCTCCCCATCACTGACTCTAGCCACACATTTAATCCCCTCCCACAGCCCATGTCCACTCTCCCCATCACTGACTCTGCCCACACATTTAATCCCCTCCCACAGCCCATGTCCACTCTCCCCCATCACTGACTCTACCCACACATTTAATCCCCTCCCACAGCCCATGTCCACTCTCCCCATCACTGACTCTACCCACACATTTAATCCCCTCCCACAGCCCCTGTCCACTCTCCCCATCACTGACTCTATCCACACATTTAATCCCCTCCCACAGCCCCTGTCCACTCTCCCCATCACTGACTCTATCCACACATTTAATCCCCTCCCACAGCCCATGTCCACTCTCCCCTATCACTGACTCTACCCACACATTTAATCCCCTCCCACAGCCCCTGTCCACTCTCCCCATCACTGACTCTATCCACACATTTAATCCCCTCCCACAGCCCCTGTCCACTCTCCCATCACTGACTCTATCCACACATTTAATCCCCTCCCACAGCCCATGTCCACTCTCCCCCATCACTGACTCTACCCACACATTTAATCCCCTCCCACAGCCCCTGTCCACTCTCCCCATCACTGACTCTACGCACACATTTAATCCCCTCCCACAGCCCCTGTCCACTCTCCCCATCACTGACTCTATCCACACATTTAATCCCCTCCCACAGCCCATGTCCACTCTCCCCCACCACTGACTCTATCCACACATTTAATCCCCTCCCACAGCCCCTGTCCACTCTCCCCATCACTGACTCTACCCACACATTTAATCCCCTCCCACAGCCCCTGTCCACTCTCCCCATCACTGACTCTACCCACACATTTAATCCCCTCCCACAGATGCTGCCAGACCTGTGGAGTATTTCTAGCATTTTCTGTTTTGATTTCAGATTTCCAGCAATCACAGTATTTTGCCTTTAATCTCCTCCAGCCCCTAGTTACCGAGCCTCCTGCCACTGGAAACATTTTCTCCTCATTTACTCTGCCAAAAACTTTCCTGATTTTGAACACCTCTATTATATCTCCCCTTAGCCTTCCCTTCTCTGAAGGAGAACAATCCCAGCTTCTCCAGTCTCTCCACATTAACTGAAGTCTCTCATTCCTGGGACCATTCCAGTAAATCCCCTCTCCAAGGTCCTGAAATCATTTCTAAATTGCGGTGCCCTGAATTGGACACGATTCTCCAGCTGAGGTCTAACCAGTGTTTTATAAAGAACAGAACTGCTTTGCTCCAATTTTAGTTTAAAGAATCTTTATGAAGAGATGGAACGCTATTGGGTGTTGAAGGCCAGACCAGTATTCCCGTGTTCGAGGAGGCTTTTTGTACCTGATGAATTTTCCTTGTCCACTTTTACGTGGGGGTCTAAGCTGGGCTTTTCACTGGATGGCAGCTGGTCTTGCTTGTTGTTTGGTCCCTTGGGCTGCAGTGGGGTGTTCGGATCTAAGGATGAAACAGGAGTGTCTCCATCAATTCTCAGACAGTTAGTGTGTGTTTCGGGGTGTTAGGAAGGGTCAGGACCAGGAGGACAAACAGGAGTGTGCAAGTCTATTGAACACTGGACCAATTGCTCAGCATGGGACCATCTCATCACAACAACAACTCACATTTGTATAGCCCCCTAAACATTGTAAAACATCCCAAGGTGCTTCACAGGAGCGTAAATCAGACAATAATTAACACCGAGCCACATAAGGAGATATTAGGTCAGTCGACCAAAAACTTGGTCAAAAAGGTCAGAATTAATGAGCATCTTTAAAGGAGGAGAGAGAGATGGAGAGGGTTTAGGGAGGGAATTCCAGAGCTTAAGGCCCAGGCAGCTGAAGGCACGGCCGCCAATGGTGGAGTGATAGAAATCGGGGGATGTGCAAGAGGCGGAATTGGAGGAGTGCCGAGATCTCAGAGGGTTGTGGGGCTGGAGGAGGTTACAGAGATAGGGAGGGTTGTAGGGGCTGGAGGAGGTTACAGAGATAGGGAGGGTTGTAAGGGCTGGAGGAGGTTCCAGAGATAGGGAGGGTTGTAGGGGCTGGAGGAGGTTACAGAGATAGGGAGAATTGTAGGGGCTGGAGGAGGTTACAGAGATAGGGATGGTTGTAGGGGCTGGAGGAGGTTACAGAGATAGGGAGGGTTGTAGGGGCTGGAGGAGGTTACAGACATAGGGAGGGTTGTAGGGGCTGGAGGAGATTACAGAGATAGGGAGGGTTGTAGGGGCTGGAGGAGGTTACAGAGATAGGGAGGGTTGTAGGGGCTGGAGGAGGTTACAGAGATAGGGAGGGTTGTAGGGGCTGGAGGAGGTTACAGAGATAGGGAGGGTTGTAGGGGCTGGAGGAGGTTACAGAGATAGGGAGGGTTGTAGGGGCTGGAGGAGGTTACAGAGATAGGGAGGGTTGTAGGGGCTGGAGGAGGTTACAGAGATAGGGAGGGTTGTAGGGGGCTGGAGGAGGTTACAGAGATAGGGAGGGTTGTAGGGGCTGGAGGAGGTTACAGAGATAGGGAGGGAGCGAGTGCCATGGAGGGATTTGAAAACAAGGATGAGAATTTTAAAGTCAATGATCCCAGCAGTGATCAGGAATCCTCCTCCTTGTCCCCTCTTCCGACACTGAGGCCAACACTAGCCCCCGAACTAATCGCCGATTGAGATCAGTCAGGAAAGACTGAACAGTCTGGGGCTCCTTTCTCTGGAAGAGAGAATCCTGAGGGGTGACCTGATAGAGGTCTGTAAAATTATGAAGGGGTTTGATAGGGCAGACATAGAGAAGGTTTTCCCATTAACGGGTGAGACCAGAACTTGGGGCCATCAATATAAGACAGACAGTCACTAATAAATCCAATCGGGAATTCAGAGAGTGGTGAGAATGTGGAACTCACTCCCACAGGGAGTGGTTGAGGTGAATTGTATAGATACATTTAAGGGGAAGCTGGATAAACACACACGGGAGAAAGGGGCTGGTGACAGGGGGAGATGAAAAGGGTGGGAGGAGGCTCGTGTGGAACAGAAACACCAGCACGGAGCAGATGGGCCGAATGGCCTGTTTCTGTGTTGTAGACTCGATGTAATTAGAACTCAGATTGCTCTCAACAATCCGTACTTTCAGGAGTAGTGAGAAAGAAATTGGGGATTTGTCAGTTCTTGCTGTTCCTGGCAGCGAGTGCCCGGATGGAAATATTCCGGTTGAGAACATTCCGTCGAGGAAGAAGCTGGAATCCAATTGCTCTGACGACGAGGCATCTGTTTACTGGGGAGTGTGAGGGAATAGCAGATCGTCCTGTAGTGATGCTGATTGATGTATATTTATTCAATGTGTCATTTCATTGTCCTCTGTGACAGGTAGAATTTATTCACAACAGTGACCTTGCAATTTGTCCGAGTGACAACTTCACTCACATTAGCTCAGGGGCAGTTAACATCTCCAGGAACATTTCATCAACTAGATTCCCCTTCCAGGACTGTCTCTCCACTGAATCAGGAGATCATGGGTTTGAGTCCCACTGTCGCAGGGTCAGTACTGAGGGAGCGCTGCACTGTCGGAGGGTCAGTACTGAGGGAGCGCCGCACTGTCGGAGGGTCAGTACTGAGGGAGCGCTGCACTGTCGGAGGGTCAGTACTGAGGGAGCGCCGCACTGTCGGAGGGTCAGTACTGAGGGAGCGCTGCACTGTCAGAGGCTCAGTACTGAGGGAGTGCTGCACTGTCGGAGGGTCAGTACTGAGGGAGTGCCACACCGTCGGAGGGTCAGTACTGAGGGAGTGCTGCACTGTCGGAGGGTCAGTACTGAGGGAGCGCTGCACTGTCGGAGGGTCAGTACTGAGGGAACGCTGCACTGTCGGAGGGTCAGTACTGAGGGAGCGCCGCACTGTCGGAGGGTCAGTACTGAGGGAACGCTGCACTGTCGGAGGGTCAGTACTGAGGGAGTGCTGCACTGTCGGAGGGTCAGTACTGAGGGAGTGCCACACTGTCGGAGGGTCAGTACTGAGGGAGTGCTGCACTGTCGGAGGGTCAGTACTGAGGGAGCGCTGCACAGTCGCAGGGTCAGTACTGAGCGAATGCTGCACTGTCGGAGGGTCAGTACTGAGGGAGTGCTGCACTGGCGCAGGGTCAGTACTGAGGGAGTGCTGCACTGTCGGAGGGTCAGTACTGAGGGAGTGCTGCACTGTCGGAGGGTCAGTATTGAGGGAGTGCTGCACTGTCGGAGGGTCAGTATTGAGGGAGTGCTGCACTGTCAGAGGGTCAGTATTGAGGGAGCGCTGCACTGTCGCAGGGTCAGTACTGAGGGAGTGCTGCACTGTCAGAGGGTCAGTACTGAGGGAGTGCCGCACAGTCGGAGGGTCAGTACTGAGGGAGTGCCGCACTGTCGGAGGGTCAGTACCGAGGGAGTGCCACACTGTCGGAGGGTCAGTACCGAGGGAGTGCCACACTGTCGGAGGGTCAGTACTGAGGGAGTGCCGCACTGTCGGAGGGTCAGTACTGAGGGAGTGCCGCACTGTCGGAGGGTCAGTATTGAGGGAGTGCTGCACTGTCGGAGGGTCAGTACTGAGGGAGTGCTGCACTGTCGGAGGGTCAGTACTGAGGGAGTGCTGCCCTGTCGGAGGGTCAGTACTGAGGGAGTGCTGCACTGTCGGAGGGTCAGTACTGAGGGAGTGCTGCACTGTCGGAGGGTCAGTACTGAGGGAGTGCTGCACTGTCGGAGGGTCAGTACTGAAGGAGTGCTGCACTGTCGGAGGGTCAGTACTGAGGGAGCGCTGCACTGTCAGAGGTTCAGTACTGAGGGAGCGCTGCACTGTCAGAGGCTCAGTACTGAGGGAGTGCTGCACTGTCGGAGAGTCAGTACTGAGGGAGTGCTGCACTGTCGGAGGGTCAGTACTGAGGGAGTGCTGCACTGTCGGAGGGTCAGTACTGAGGGAGTGCTGCACTGTCGGAGGGTCAGTACTGAGGGAGCGCTGCACAGTCGCAGGGTCAGTACTGAGCGAATGCTGCACTGTCGGAGTGTCAGTACTGAGGGAGTGCTGCACTGTCGCAGGGTCAGTACTGAGGGAGTGCTGCACTGTCGGAGGGTCAGTATTGAGGGAGTGCTGCACTGTCGGAGGGTCAGTATTGAGGGAGTGCTGCACTGTCAGAGGGTCAGTATTGAGGGAGCGCTGCACTGTCGCAGGGTCAGTCCTGAGGGAGTGCTGCACTGTCAGAGGGTCAGTACTGAGGGAGTGCTGCACTGTCAGAGGGTCAGTACTGAGGGAGTGCTGCACTGTCAGAGGGTCAGTACTGAGGGAGTGCTGCACTGTCAGAGGGTCAGTACTGAGGGAGTGCTGCACTGTCGGAGGGTCAGTATTGAGGGAGTGCTGCACTGTCGGAGGGTCAGTATTGAGGGAGTGCTGCACTGTCGGAGGGTCAGTACCGAGGGAGTGCCGCACTGTCGGAGGGTCAGTACCGAGGGAGTGCCACACTGTCGGAGGGTCAGTACCGAGGGAGTGCCACACTGTCGGAGGGTCAGTACTGAGGGAGTGCCACACTGTCGGAGGGTCAGTACTGAGGGAGTGCCACACTGTCGGAGGGTCAGTACTGAGGGAGTGCTGCACTGTCGGAGGGTCAGTACTGAGGGAGTGCTGCACTGTCGGAGGGTCAGTACTGAGGGAGTGCTGCACTGTCGGAGGGTCAGTACTGAGGGAGTGCTGCACTGTCGGAGGTGCTGTCTTTCAGATGAGGTGTTTAACTGAGGCCCCGTCTGCCCTCTCAGGTGGAGACTATTCTGCCTGGTCTCATTATTTGTCCGTACAGCAACATCACTGAAAAGCAGATGATCCAGTCATTGTCTCTAGCTGTTTATGGGATCTTGCTGTGTGCAAACTGCCTGCTGTGCTTCCTGCATTACAACCCTTTTAGCCCCGGTATCATTCTGGTGAATCTACACTGCACCCCCTCCAAGGCCAATATCACCTTCCTGGGGTGTGCAGCCCAGAACTGAACACAGTTACTGCAGATGGAGTCTGACCAGAGACTGAAGCATCATTTCCTCCCCTTGTATTCCAGCTTGCTTGAGATAAAGGGCAACATTGCATTAGCTTTTGTGATTATTATTAGCACCTGTTCACTAGGCAGGGAGAGAATTCCAGGGCTGTGGAGTGGAACTGTTTGTATTGAGTTCACTGATACAGTCCGACAGCAATCAGGGTGTTACCATGAACTGTCAGACTGATCTCCTCCCATTCCAGGATAAACTGCTTCTCACCTGCTGCCAAGTATGATTCTGCGTGTGTTTTACGTTGTGGGTGCACCTATTCGCGGTGTGCGTCTGTTTGTGGTGCACACGCATGTGCATATGGTGCACGTCTGTTCACAGTGTGCCTGCATGCTTTTACAGTGACTATGTATGTGCATGTGCTTGCAGTGTGTTTGTTTGCGTGCATGTTTTATGTTGTGCGCATGTGTGTTTTACGGTGAGTGTGCGCTTGTGTTTGCAATGTGCACGCATGCATTTTACAGCACATGTGTGTCTTACGGTGGCCATGCGTGCTTTTTGTCCTTGTCCTGTTTGTGCATGTTTTACTATGTTTGTGTGCGAGTGCATGTGTGAGAGTGCCTGAGTGCGCGTGAGTGCCTGAGTGCGCGTGAGTGTGTGTGTGCGCGTGAGTGTGTGTGTGCGCGTGAGTGTGTGTGTGCGCGTGAGTGTGTGTGTGCGCGTGAGTGTGTGTGTGCGCGCGTGAGTGTGTGTGTGCGCGCGTGAGTGTGTGAGCGCGTGAGGGTGTGAGCGCGTGTGGGTGTGAGCGCGTGTGGGTGTGAGCGCGTGTGGGTGTGAGCGCGTGTGGGTGTGAGCGCGTGTGGGTGTGAGCGCGTGCGTGCGCGTGAGGGTGTGAGCGTGAGGGTGTATGTGCGTGCGCGTGAGTGCGTGCGTCTGCGTGTGAGTGCGCGTGTGAGAGTGCGCGTGTGAGAGTGCGCGTGTGAGAGTGCGCGTGTGAGAGTGCGCGTGTGAGAGTGCGCGTGTGAGAGTGCGCGTGTGAGAGTGCGCGTGTGAGAGTGCGCGTGAGAGTGCGCGTGTGCCTGTGCGCGAGTGTGAGAGTGCGTGAGTGTGAGAGTGCGAGAGTGCGAGAGTGCGAGAGTGTGAGAGTGTGAGAGTGCGAGAGTGTGAGAGTGTGAGAGTGAGTGCGTGAGTGCGAGAGTGTGAGAGTGCGAGTGCGTGAGTGCGAGTGCGTGAGTGCGAGTGCGTGAGTGCGAGTGCGTGAGTGCGAGTGCGTGAGTGCGAGTGCGTGAGTGCGAGTGCGTGTGAGAGTGCGGGGGTGAGTGCGGGGGTGAGTGCGGGGGTGAGTGCGGGGGTGAGTGCGGGGGTGAGTGCGGGGGTGAGTGCGGGGGTGAGTGCGGGGGTGAGTGCGGGGGTGAGTGCGAGAGTGGGTGTGCGTGAGTGCGAGTGCGTGAGTGCGAGTGCGTGTGTGAGTGCGTGAGGGAGTGCGTGAGGGAGTGCGTGAGGGAGTGCGAGTGCGAGTGTGTGCGTGCGTGTGTGCGTGCGTGTGTGTGTGCGTGTGTGCGAGCGCGTGTGCGAGGGAGTGCGTGAGGGCGTGCGTGTGTGAGGGCGTGCGTGTGTGAGGGCGTGCGTGTGTGAGGGCGTGCGTGTGTGTGTGTGTGTGTGCGTGAGTGTGTGTGTGTGTGTGTGTGTGTGCGTGAGTGTGTGTGTGTGTGTGTCCGTCTGTGAGTGCGCGCGTGTGCGTTTGTGCGTGTGAGTGCGCGAGTGTGTGTGAGAGTGTGAGAGTGTGTGTGCGTGAGTGTGTGTGTGTGCGTGTGAGTGTGAGAGTGCGTGAGTGCGTGTGTGTGCGTGAGTGCGTGAGTGCGTGTGTGAGTGTGTGAGTGCGTGAGTGCGTGAGTGCGAGAGTGTGTGTGCGTGAGGGTGTGAGTGCGTGCGTGAGTGCGTGCGTGCGTGAGTGCGTGCGTGAGTGCGTGCGTGAGTGCGTGCGTGAGTGCGTGAGTGCGTGCGTGAGTGCGTGCGTGAGTGCGTGAGTGCGTGAGTGAGTGCGTGCGTGAGTGCGTGTGTGAGAGTGCGTGTGTGAGAGTGCGTGTGTGAGAGTGCGTGTGAGTGAGTGAGTGCGTGTGAGTGAGTGAGTGCGTGTGAGTGAGTGAGTGCGTGTGAGTGAGTGAGTGCGTGTGAGTGAGTGCGTGAGTGAGTGAGTGCGTGTGAGGGAGTGCGTGTGAGGGAGTGCGTGTGAGGGAGTGCGTGTGAGGGAGTGCGTGTGAGGGAGTGCGTGTGAGGGAGTGCGTGTGAGGGAGTGCGTGTGAGGGAGTGCGTGTGTGTGGGCGTGCGTGTGTGAGTAAGTGCGTGTGTGAGTAAGTGCGTGTGTGAGTAAGTGCGTGTGTGAGTAAGTGCGTGTGTTAGTGCGTGTGTTAGTGCGTGTGTGAGTGCGTGTGTGAGAGTGCGTGTGTGTGTGTGCATGCGTGAGTGCATGTGTGCGTGCGTGAGAGTGCGTGTGTGCGTGAGTGAGTGCGTGTGTGAGTGCGTGTGTGAGTGCGTGTGTGAGTGCGTGTGTGAGTGCGTGTGTGAGTGCGTGTGTGAGTGCGTGTGTGAGTGCGTGTGTGATTGCGTGTGTGAGTGCGTGTGTGAGTGCGTGTGCAAATCCCAGTTGCGATGACTCCTGCAGTCCACCAGCCCGGCCACCAACACCTGCTCACCCAGGGCTGGCGAGGAGGGTGAGCGGGGGCCCCTTGGAGGGGTGGGGAACGAGGCTCGGCCCCTCCAGAGCCCCTTCCTCCTGTTTGCTGAGTGAGTGAGTGGCCCTGAGATTCAGGCAGAGAATGAAATTAAACGAAAGGGACAGTTTTATTGCATTTTTACCTCTGCTGCAGTAATAACTGGGGATTCCCTGCTTGATTTTTCCATTAATATTTCATCTGTTCTAACCACATTGATTGATTTCCTGAAATAATTGCTTGAACAGTGTGTCAGGGCTGTTAAATTATACACAAAGTGTAACTTTTCCACTGCACATACATCACCAACTCCTGACCCTCTCAAGTGGCAACCAGATACATTTAAAAGACTTTTTATTTTAAAACTCTTGACTTCTGGGTGCTGCTGTTTATAGCCTCGGCAGCTGCTGATTAACCTTTCCTAACATCCAATTCTCCCCCTCTCTCCATCCTCTTTCTCCCCATCACAGACAGAATTGGCTGTTCATTCATTTACTAGCTCGGTGATGTGACAGTGCGGATGGGAGGGGGGCTTCGGCATCACTCCCACCCTTAAAATGCAGACCAGCCCCTCACTCACCCCATCAGTATTCACCGGAGCAGAATGTGATATAGTTGTGTACAAACAGCGAGCTGAAATCTGACTGGAAGGAAGGTGGTGTGAGCAGCAGTGCATGTATGTGCGGGGCATGTGCGTGCAGGGTGCATGCGGGTGTGCGCGTGCAACACGTGTGTCTGTGTGTGTCTGTGTGTGTGTGTGTGTGTGTGTGTGTGTGTGCAGTGTGTGCAGTGTGTGCGCGTGCAGGGCGTGCGTGTGTGCAGTGTGTGTGTGTGTGTGTGAGAGTGCATGCGCAGGGTGTGCATGTGTGTGTGTGCGCAGTGTGTGTGCGCAGTGTGTGTGCGCAGTGTGTGTGCGCAGTGTGTGTGCGCAGTGGGTGTGCGCAGTGGGTGTGCGCAGTGGGTGTGCGCAGTGGGTGTGCGCAGTGGGTGTGCGCGCGCAGGGTGTGTGTGTGTGTGTCTGTGTGTGTGTGCGCAGTGTGTGTGCAGTGTGTGCGTGTGCAGTGTGTGCGTGTGCGCGTGTGCAGTGTGCGCGTGTGCGTGTGCGTGCAGTGCATGTGTGCGCAGTGTGCGTGTGTGTGTGCGCAGTGCGTGTGCGTGTGCGTGCAGTGTGTGCGTGCAGTGTGTGTGTGTGTGTGTGTGTGTGTGTGTGTGTGCAGTGTGTGTGCGTGCAGTGTGTGTGCGTGCAGTGTGTGTGCGTGCAGTGTGTGTGTGTGTGCTGTGTGTGCGTGTGTGCGTGTGTGCAGTGTGTGCGTAGTGTATGTGTGTGCAGTGCGTGTGTGCGCAGTGTGTGTGCGTGCAGTGTGTGCAGTGTGTGTGTGTGTGTGTGCTGTGTGTGCGTGTGCGTGCAGTGTGTGTGTGCAGTGTGTGTGTGTGCAGTGTGTGTGCGTGCAGTGTGTGTGCGTGTGCGTGTGCGTGTGTGCAGTGTGTGTGCGCGTGTGCGTGCAGAGTGTGTGTGTGTGTGCAGTGTGTGTGCGTGCAGTGTGTGCGCGTGCAGTGTGTGTGCGTGCAGTGTGTGTGCGTGTGCGTGTGTGCAGTGTGTGTGCGTGTGTGCGTGTGTGCGTGTGCGTGCAGAGTGTGTGTGCAGTGTGTGTGTGTGTGCAGTGTGTGTGTGCGTGTGCAGTGTGTGTGTGCGTGTGCAGTATGTGTGTGCGTGTGTGTGTGTGCAGTGTGCGTGTGCGTGCAGAGTGCGTGCGCGCGCAGGGTGTGCGCGCGCGCAGGGTGTGTGTGTGTGTGCAGTGTGTGTGCAGTGTGTGTGTGTGTGCAGTGTGTGTGTGCAGTGTGCAGTGTGCGTGTGCGCGTGTGTGCAGTGTGTGTGTGCAGTGTGCAGTGTGTGTGTGCAGTGTGCAGTGTGCGTGTGCGCAGTGTGTGCGTGTGTGCAGTGTGTGTGTGTGTGCAGTGTGTGTGTGTGCAGTGTGTGTGTGTGCAGTGTGTGTGTGTGCGTAGTGTGTGCGTGTGTGTGCGTAGTGTGTGCGTGTGTGTGCGTAGTGTGTGCGTGTGTGTGCGCGCGCAGGGTGTGCGCGTGTGTGTGTGTGCGCAGTGCGTGTGTGCAGAGCGTGTGTGTGTGCGCGCAGGGTGTGCGTGTGTGCAGTGTGTGTGTGCAGAGCGTGTGCCTTTGCGGTGGAGGAGGGAGTCACTGTGACAATGACATGGGCGATTGTGTTGCGATACAGAGGGTGGAAAGCTGCCTCTCTGTGTGTGTGGGTGATCACAGCTCACGAACCTCTCAGAAGATCAGCTCCAGGCTCAGACTGAGCTGGGTTGCAGGTATACAGGGGACAGCAGTCTGCTCGGCTGCTTTACTGTGCCCTCTCTCCCCCCTCGCTCTCTCTCTCTATCTCTGTATACTTTTCTGTCTCCATTTCTTTACCCCTCTCTGCCTCCAGCTTTCTCTCTTCATTTGCTTTTCTGTCCCTCCCTCTCTCCCTGTTTGTCTCCCTCTCTCTCTCTCTTTCTCCATCTCTCTAGCTGCCTGCCTCCACTCTCCCCCCACACTCCCTCCCTCCCTCTGCTGGTTTAAGGGATCACCGGAGAGCGAGTGGGATCCCGGGAAGGTTTAGGGGATCACCGGAGAGTGAGTGGGATCCCGGGAAGGTTTAGGGGATCACCGGAGAGTGAGTGGGATCCCGGGAAGGTTTAGGGGATCACCGGAGAGTGAGTGGGATCCCGGGTGGATTGCTTCAAGACTGTCATTCCGGTGCCTCCTGACAGCTCCTTCAGAGCAAACTTATAGCTCATGATATAAAAGAGACAGTGGCAGGACGGACAGGGAATATGTTGTGTGACAGGAAACAAAAGGTAGTGGTTAATGGATGTTTTGCGGGCTGGAGTAAGTTTTGTAGTGGAGTTCCCCAGGGGTCAGTGTTGGGACCCTTGCTTTTCCTGATATATATTAATGACCTAGACCTTGGTGTAGAGGGCACAATTTCAAAGTTTGCAGATGATATGAAACTTGGAAGTATTGTGAACTGTGAGGAGGATATTGTAGAACCTCAAAAGGACATAGACAGGTTGGTGGAATGGGTGGACAGGTGGTAGATGAAGTTCAATGCAGAAAAATGTGAAGTGATTCATTTTGGTAGGAAGAACATGGAGAGACAATATAAAATAAAGTGTACAGTTCGAAAGGGGATGCAGGAGCAGAGAGACCTGGGTGTATATGTGCATAAGTCATTGAAGGTGGTAGGATAGCTTGAGGAAGTGGCTGATGAAGCATACAGTGTCCCAGGCTTTATTAATAGGGACAGAGAGTACAAGAGCAAGGAAGTTATGTTGAACTTGTATAAGACCTAGTTCGGCCTCAGCTGGAGTATTGCTGGAGTTCTGGGCGCCGCACTTGAGGAAAGATGTGAGGGCATTGGAGAGAGTACAGAAAAGATTCATGGGAATGGTTCCAGGGATGAGGAATTTCAGTTATGAAGATAGATTGGAGAAGTTAGGACTGTTTTCCTTGGAGAAGAGAAGGCTGAGAGGTGATTTGATAGAGGTATTCAAAATCCTGAGGGGTCTGGACAGATAAAGGCCTGCTACCCGACCCGAACCCGACAGGACCTGACATGTGTCGGGTTCAGGTCGCTCATCCAGGACCGGCTTTCGGGCTCGGGTTGGGTTGGACCGGGACCAGGTCGCGGCAGGTCCAGGTTGGCCCAGGTCCAGTTTGGACACACACAGTAAGTATTGCATTTTGCTCTGCTGGTAAGTGTCAAAAGTTGAAAAGCCTATCTGAGCTGGGAGTCCGGGATGTCAAGGAGGGAAACTCTGACTCTGCGCAGTGAGCAAGTGACCATCTCTCTGACGTCATCACACTCATGCTGCAGCTTCCTGCAGATTTTGAGTCGCAAGGTTGGTAAAGTGAACATTCTGGTGGTCAGGTCGGGTTCGGGAAAAAATGGAGGGTCTCGGGTCCGATGTGGTTCTGTCGGGTTTGGGTCAGTTTTTTTTCCCCTGACCTGAACAGGCCTTTATGGACAGAGTAGATCGGGAGAAGCTGTTCCCACTCATGAAAGGATCGAGAACGAGAGGGCACAGGTTTAAAGAGAAGCAAAAGTGACATGAGGAAAAACTTTTTCACGCATCAAATGGTTAATGTCTGGAATGCGCTGCCTGAGAACGTGGTGGAGGCAGGTTCAATTGAAGCATTCAAAAGGGAATTAGACTGGGATATGAAAAGGAAGAATGTGCAGGGTTACGGGGAGAAGGCGGGGGAATGGGACTGAGTGAATTGCTCTTTCGGAGAGCCAGCACGGACACGATGGGCCGAATGGCCTCCTTCTGCACTGTAACGATTCTGTGATTTTGTGTAGGTTCCTCTTGGCTCAGTTAACTCCAGTCCTACACCCGGTGACACATTTACACCAGTGAATTCTGTGTAACGCACCCAATCATCCCCTCAATCCAACACTGAACCCAGAGCATGGGAATCTCAGAGCCTGCTATTTCTGGCAAATTGTTTGACAACAATGGCCCTTTAATTTAACCACCCTTTAACTGCGAGTGCTAACCTCGGTTTAATGTGGATTAGAAATGTAATGGTGCAGCAGACTGTGCAAAGAATGGTAACTCCCCATACTGCAAAAACTGAGGCCTAAAGAAGGCTTCTGATGAATGCCAATAAATGAATAGAAACTTAGCTTTGGGTATTCTGCTAGTCTTGTTGTCAGGAGGAATTAGCAAGAGGAAAACACTCTACTGAATCCCTTCATCCTTTTGCTAACCCTCTGTGAACTATTATTTACACTACAAGAGGATTATTGCTAATTCACCCAGCTCTCCACTCTTCCAACAAGGCCCTAAACCAAACATCAGCGTCCTTCCCTGTGCAAACGGAGTCCGGCCTGCTAAAGTGGGAGGGCTCACAGAGCCTCAGGCTCGAGTGATATCGCAGCACAGCCTTTGGAGGCTCCCAGGAGGCCCTCCATTCCCCTGGAAAGGCCCCATCATTGCAGGCTCCTACAGATCCCTCTTTTCTATAGATTTCCCTCCTCCTACCTCCCTCACAGTGCTGTAACTCGCCTCCCTCACCCAGTACAGTAGCTTGTTCGAGGGAACAGACTTAATTTATCAGAAGATTATTGAAGGTGACGTTTTGAATGAAGGTGTCAACAGGGGGGTTTACAATCACAGGAGACGGTCACAAAGCTGAGAAACAGAGCGGAGGACGCAAAGTGAAGCCACAAGGCTGACTCAATGGTCAAAGGGCAGAATGAATACTGGGTGCCTGGGGTGGGGAAGTGTAGTCTACCCCGGGGATGTTGTCCAGGGGTTGTGGGTGGGGCAGTGTGGCCATCCAGGCGGGGAACGGGGGTATCTGTCGAGGGAGAGACTGTCTGGGTGTGGGGGTGGGGGAAGAGACTGTCTGGGTGTAGGGTGGGGGGGACAGACTGTCTGGGTGTGGGGTGGGGAGAGACTGTCTGGGTGTAGGGTGGGGGAGAGACTGTCTGGGTGTGGGGGTGGGGGAGAGACTGTCTGGGTGTAGGGTGGGGGGACAAACTGTCTGGGTGTGGGGGTGGGGGAGAGACTGTCTGGGTGTGGGGTGGGGGTGGGGGACAGACTGTCTGGGTGTGGGGTGGGGAGAGACTGTCTGGGTGTGGGGGTGGGGGAGAGACTGTCTGGGTGTGGGGTGGGGGGGGACAGACTGTCTGGGTGTGGGGGTGGGGGAGAGACTGTCTGGGTGTGGGGGTGGGGGGACAGACTGTCTGGGTGTGGGGTGGGGGGGACAGACTGTCTGGATGTGGGGGTGGGGGACAGACTGTCTGGGTGTAGGGTGGGGGGGACAGACTGTCTGGGTGTGGGGGTGGGGGGACAGACTGGGTGTGGGGGTGGGGGTGGGGGAGAGACTGTCTGAGTGTGGGGTGGGGGTGGGGGACAGACTGTCTGGGTGTGGAGGGGAGAGACTGTCTGGGTGTAGGGTGGGGGGGACAGACTGTCTGGGTGTGGGGGTGGGGGGACAGACTGGGTGTGGGGGTGGGGGTGGGGGAGAGACTATCTGGGTGTGGGGTGGGGGTGGGGGACAGACTGTCTGGGTGTGGAGTGGGGAGAGACTGTCTGGGTGTGGGGGTGGGGAGAGACTGTCTGGGTGTGGGGGTGGGGGAGAGACTGTCTGGGTGTGGGGGTGGGGGGGACAGACTGTCTGGGTGTGGGGTTGGGGGAAAAGACTGTCTGGGTGTGGGGTGGGGGGGGAACAGACTGTCTGGGTGTGGGGGTTGGGGGAAAAGACTGTCTGGGTGTGGGGTGGGGGAAGAGACTGTCTGGGTGTGGGGGTGGGGGAGAGACTGTCTGGGTGTGGGGGTGGGGGAGAGACTGTCTGGGTGTGGGGTGGGGGGCACAGACTGTCTGGGTGTGGGGGTGGGGGGCACAGACTGTCTGGGTGTGGGGGTGGGGGGGAGGGGTCTGTCTATCCAGGGGGTGTTCCTTATTTTTGAATCTTGCCGTACACACAGACTGATCTCTCCAACAGTCGCTGCAAACCTCGATGAGACGTCCTGTGAATATGGGACAATGTAAAAGTGTAGGAACAGGGAGACGGGGACGTGGGACAATGTAATAATGTAGGAACAGGGACTGGGGGACGTGGGACAATGTAATAATGTAGGAACAGGAACAGGGGGACATGGGACAATGTAATAATGTAGGAACAGGGACAGGGGGATGTGGGACAATGTAATAATGTAGGAACAGAGAGACGGGGATGTGGGACAATGTAATAATGTAGGAACAGGGACTGGGGGACGTGGGACAATGTAATAATGTAGGAACAGAGAGACGGGGGGACGTGGGACAATGTAATAATGTAGGAACAGGGACTGGGGGACGTGGGACAATGTAATAATGTAGGAACAGGGAGACGGGGACATGGGACAATGTAATAATGTAGGAACAGGGAGACGGGGACGTGGGACAATGTAATAATGCAGGAACAGGAACAGGGGGACATGGGACAATGTAATAATGTAGGAACAGGGAGACGGGGATGTGGGACAATGTAATAATGTAGGAACAGAGAGACGGGGGGACGTGGGACAATGTAATAATGTAGGAACAGGGACAGGGGGATGTGGGACAATGTAATAATGTAGGAACAGGGAGACGGGGATGTGGGATAATGTAATAATGTAGGAACAGGGACTGGGGGACGTGGGACAATGTAATAATGCAGGAACAGGAACAGGGGGACATGGGACAATGTAATAATGTAGGAACAGGGAGACGGGGATGTGGGACAATGTAATAATGTAGGAACAGAGAGACGGGGGGACGTGGGACAATGTAATAATGTAGGAACAGGGACTGGGGGACGTGGGACAATGTAATAATGTAGGAACAGGAACAGGGGGATGTGGGACAATGTAATAATGTAGGAACAGGGACAGGGGGATGTGGGACAATGTAATAATGTAGGAACAGGGAGACGGGGATGTGGGACAATGTAATAATGTAGGAACAGAGAGACGGGGGGACGTGGGACAATGTAATAATGTAGGAACAGGGACAGGGGGATGTGGGACAATGTAATAATGTAGGAACAGGGACAGGGGGATGTGGGACAATGTAATAATGTAGGAACAGAGAGACGGGGATGTGGGACAATGTAATAATGTAGGAACAGAGACTGGGGGACGTGGGACAATGTAATAATGCAGGAACAGGAACAGGGGGATGTGGGACAATGTAATAATGCAGGAACAGGAACAGGGGGATGTGGGACAATGTAATAATGTAGGAACAGAGACTGGGGGACGTGGGACAATGTAATAATGCAGGAACAGGAACAGGGGGATGTGGGACAATGTAATAATGTAGGAACAGGGACAGGGGGATGTGGGACAATGTAATAATGTAGGAACAGGGAGACGGGGATGTGGGACAATGTAATAATGTAGGAACAGAGAGACGGGGGGACGTGGGACAATGTAATAATGTAGGAACAGGGACAGGGGGATGTGGGACAATGTAATAATGTAGGAACAGGGACAGGGGGATGTGGGACAATGTAATAATGTAGGAACAGGGAGACGGGGATGTGGGACAATGTAATAATGTAGGAACAGAGAGACGGGGGGACGTGGGACAATGTAATAATGTAGGAACAGGGACAGGGGGATGTGGGACAATGTAATAATGTAGGAACAGAGAGACGGGGATGTGGGACAATGTAATAATGTAGGAACAGGGACTGGGGGACGTGGGACAATGTAATAATGCAGGAACAGGAACAGGGGGACATGGGACAATGTAATAATGTAGGAACAGGGAGACGGGGATGTGGGACAATGTAATAATGTAGGAACAGAGAGACGGGGGGACGTGGGACAATGTAATAATGTAGGAACAGGGACAGGGGGATGTGGGACAATGTAATAATGTAGGAACAGGGAGACGGGGATGTGGGACAATGTAATAATGTAGGAACAGAGAGACGGGGGGACGTGGGACAATGTAATAATGTAGGAACAGGGACAGGGGGACGTGGGATAATGTAATAATGTAGGAACAGAGACTGGGGGACGTGGGACAATGTAATAATGTAGGAACAGAGACTGGGGGACGTGGGATAATGTAATAATGTAGGAACAGGGAGACGGGGACGTGGGATAATGTAATAATGTAGGAACAGAGACTGGGGGACGTGGGACAATGTAATAATGTAGGAACAGGGAGACGGGGATGTGGGACAATGTAATAATGTAGGAACAGAGAGACGGGGGGACGTGGGACAATGTAATAATGTAGGAACAGAGAGACGGGGGGACGTGGGACAATGTAATAATGTAGGAACAGGGACAGGGGGATGTGGGACAATGTAATAATGTAGGAACAGGGAGACGGGGACGTGGGATAATGTAATAATGTAGGAACAGAGACTGGGGGACGTGGGACAATGTAATAATGTAGGAACAGGGAGACGGGGACGTGGGACAATGTAATAATGTAGGAACAGGGAGACGGGGACGTGGGACAATGTAATAATGTAGGAACAGAGACTGGGGGACATGGGACAATGTAATAATGCAGGAACAGGGAGACGGGGACGTGGGACAATGTAATAATGTAGGAACAGGGACAGGGGGATGTGGGACAATGTAATAATGTAGGAACAGGGAGACGGGGACGTGGGATAATGTAATAATGTAGGAACAGAGACTGGGGGACGTGGGACAATGTAATAATGTAGGAACAGAGACAGGGGGACGTGGGATAATGTAATAATGTAGGAACAGGGAGACGGGGACGTGGGACAATGTAATAATGTAGGAACAGAGACAGGGGGACGTGGGACAATGTAATAATGTAGGAACAGGGAGACGGGGACGTGGGACAATGTAATAATGTAGGAACAGGGACAGGGGGACGTGGGACAATGTAATAATGTAGGATCAGAGACTGGGGGACGTGGGACAATGTAATAATGTAGGAACAGGGACAGGGGGACGTGGGACAATGTAATAATGTAGGAACAGGGACAGGGGGACATGGGACAATGTAATAATGTAGGAACAGGGAGACGGGGACGTGGGACAATGTAATAATGTAGGAACAGAGACTGGGGGACGTGGGACAATGTAATAATGTAGGAACAGAGACAGGGGGACGTGGGACAATGTAATAATGTAGGAACAGGGAGACGGGGATGTGGGACAATGTAATAATGTAGGAACAGAGACTGGGGGACGTGGGACAATGTAATAATGTAGGAACAGAGACTGGGGGACGTGGGACAATGTAATAATGTAGGAACAGAGACTGGGGGACGTGGGACAATGTAATAATGTAGGAACAGGGACTGGGGGACGTGGGACAATGTAATAATGTAGGAACAGGGACTGGGGGACGTGGGACAATGTAATAATGTAGGAACAGAGACTGGGGGACGTGGGACAATGTAATAATGCAGGAACAGGGACAGGGGGACGTGGGACAATGTAATAATGTAGGAACAGAGACTGGGGGACGTGGGACAATGTAATAATGTAGGAACAGAGACTGGGGGACGTGGGACAATGTAATAATGTAGGAACAGAGACTGGGGGACGTGGGACAATGTAATAATGTAGGAACAGAGACTGGGGGACGTGGGACAATGTAATAATGTAGGAACAGAGACTGGGGGACGTGGGACAATGTAATAATGTAGGAACAGAGACTGGGGGACGTGGGACAATGTAATAATGCAGGAACAGGGACAGGGGGACGTGGGACAATGTAATAATGTAGGAACAGGGAGACGGGGATGTGGGACAATGTAATAATGCAGGAACAGGGACTGGGGGACGTGGGACAATGTAATAATGTAGGAACAGAGACTGGGGGACGTGGGACAATGTAATAATGTAGGAACAGAGACTGGGGGACGTGGGACAATGTAATAATGTAGGAACAGAGACTGGGGGACGTGGGACAATGTAATAATGCAGGAACAGGGACAGGGGGACGTGGGACAATGTAATAATGCAGGAACAGGGACAGGGGGACGTGGGACAATGTAATAATGTAGGAACAGAGACTGGGGGACGTGGGACAATGTAATAATGTAGGAACAGAGACTGGGGGACGTGGGACAATGTAATAATGTAGGAACAGAGACTGGGGGACGTGGGACAATGTAATAATGCAGGAACAGGGACAGGGGGACGTGGGACAATGTAATAATGTAGGAACAGAGACTGGGGGACGTGGGACAATGTAATAATGCAGGAACAGGGACTGGGGGACGTGGGACAATGTAATAATGTAGGAACAGAGACTGGGGGACGTGGGACAATGTAATAATGTAGGAACAGAGACTGGGGGACGTGGGACAATGTAATAATGCAGGAACAGGGACAGGGGGACGTGGGACAATGTAATAATGTAGGAACAGAGACTGGGGGACGTGGGACAATGTAATAATGTAGGAACAGGGAGACGGGGACATGGGACAATGTAATAATGCAGGAACAGGGACAGGGGGACGTGGGACAATGTAATAATGCAGGAACAGGGAGACGGGGATGTGGGACAATGTAATAATGTAGGAACAGGGAGACGGGGACGTGGGACAATGTAATAATGTAGGAACAGGAACAGGGGGACATGGGACAATGTAATAATGTAGGAACAGGGACTGGGGGACGTGGGACAATGTAATAATGTAGGAACAGAGAGACGGGGGGACGTGGGACAATGTAATAATGTAGGAACAGGGACTGGGGGACGTGGGACAATGTAATAATGTAGGAACAGGGAGACGGGGACATGGGACAATGTAATAATGTAGGAACAGGGACTGGGGGACGTGGGACAATGTAATAATGTAGGAACAGAGAGACGGGGGGACGTGGGACAATGTAATAATGCAGGAACAGGAACAGGGGGACATGGGACAATGTAATAATGTAGGAACAGGGACTGGGGGACGTGGGACAATGTAATAATGTAGGAACAGGGAGACGGGGATGTGGGACAATGTAATAATGTAGGAACAGAGAGACGGGGGGACGTGGGACAATGTAATAATGTAGGAACAGGGACAGGGGGATGTGGGACAATGTAATAATGTAGGAACAGAGAGACGGGGATGTGGGACAATGTAATAATGTAGGAACAGGGACTGGGGGACGTGGGACAATGTAATAATGCAGGAACAGGAACAGGGGGACATGGGACAATGTAATAATGTAGGAACAGGGAGACGGGGATGTGGGACAATGTAATAATGTAGGAACAGAGAGACGGGGGGACGTGGGACAATGTAATAATGTAGGAACAGGGACAGGGGGATGTGGGACAATGTAATAATGTAGGAACAGGGAGACGGGGACGTGGGATAATGTAATAATGTAGGAACAGGGAGACGGGGACGTGGGATAATGTAATAATGTAGGAACAGAGACTGGGGGACGTGGGACAATGTAATAATGTAGGAACAGGGAGACGGGGATGTGGGACAATGTAATAATGTAGGAACAGAGAGACGGGGGGACGTGGGACAATGTAATAATGTAGGAACAGGGACAGGGGGATGTGGGACAATGTAATAATGTAGGAACAGGGAGACGGGGACGTGGGATAATGTAATAATGTAGGAACAGAGACTGGGGGACGTGGGACAATGTAATAATGTAGGAACAGGGAGACGGGGACGTGGGACAATGTAATAATGTAGGAACAGGGAGACGGGGACGTGGGACAATGTAATAATGTAGGAACAGGGAGACGGGGATGTGGGACAATGTAATAATGTAGGAACAGAGAGACGGGGATGTGGGACAATGTAATAATGTAGGAACAGGGACAGGGGGATGTGGGACAATGTAATAATGTAGGAACAGGGACAGGGGGACGTGGGACAATGTAATAATGTAGGAACAGGGACAGGGGGACGTGGGACAATGTAATAATGTAGGAACAGGGACAGGGGGACATGGGACAAAGTAATAATGTAGGAACAGAGACTGGGGGACGTGGGACAATGTAATAATGTAGGAACAGGGAGACGGGGATGTGGGACAATGTAATAATGTAGGAACAGAGAGACGGGGATGTGGGACAATGTAATAATGTAGGAACAGGGACAGGGGGATGCGGGACAATGTAATAATGTAGGAACAGGGACAGGGGGACGTGGGACAATGTAATAATGTAGGAACAGGGAGACGGGGACGTGGGACAATGTAATAATGTAGGAACAGGGACAGGGGGACATGGGACAATGTAATAATGTAGGATCAGAGACTGGGGGACGTGGGACAATGTAATAATGTAGGATCAGAGACTGGGGGACGTGGGACAATGTAATAATGTAGGAACAGGGACAGGGGGACATGGGACAATGTAATAATGTAGGAACAGGGACAGGGGGATGTGGGACAATGTAATAATGTAGGATCAGAGACTGGGGGACGTGGGACAATGTAATAATGTAGGAACAGGGAGACAGGGACATGGGACAATGTAATAATGCAGGAACAGAGACTGGGGGACGTGGGACAATGTAATAATGCAGGAACAGGGACAGGGGGATGTGGGACAATGTAATAATGCAGGAACAGGGACAGGGGGATGTGGGACAATGTAATAATGTAGGAACAGAGACTGGGGGACGTGGGACAATGTAATAATGTAGGATCAGAGACTGGGGGACGTGGGACAATGTAATAATGTAGGAACAGGGACAGGGGGACGTGGGACAATGTAATAATGTAGGAACAGGGACAGGGGGATGTGGGACAATGTAATAATGTAGGAACAGAGACTGGGGGACGTGGGACAATGTAATAATGTAGGAACAGAGACTGGGGGACGTGGGACAATGTAATAATGTAGGAACAGAGACTGGGGGACGTGGGACAATGTAATAATGTAGGAACAGGCACAGGGGGACGTGGGACAATGTAATAATGTAGGAACAGGGACAGGGGGACGTGGGACAATGTAATAATGTAGGAACAGAGACTGGGGGACGTGGGACAATGTAATAATGTAGGAACAGGGACTGGGGGACGTGGGACAATGTAATAATGTAGGAACAGGGAGACGGGGACATGGGACAATGTAATAATGCAGGAACAGGGACAGGGGGACGTGGGACAATGTAATAATGTAGGAACAGAGACTGGGGGACGTGGGACAATGTAATAATGTAGGAACAGAGACTGGGGGACGTGGGACAATGTAATAATGTAGGAACAGAGACAGGGGGACGTGGGACAATGTAATAATGTAGGAACAGGGACAGGGGGATGTGGGACAATGTAATAATGTAGGAACAGGGACAGGGGGACGTGGGACAATGTAATAATGTAGGAACAGGGAGACGGGGACATGGGACAATGTAATAATGCAGGAACAGGGACAGGGGGACGTGGGACAATGTAATAATGTAGGAACAGAGACTGGGGGACGTGGGACAATGTAATAATGTAGGAACAGAGACTGGGGGACGTGGGACAATGTAATAATGTAGGAACAGAGACTGGGGGACGTGGGACAATGTAATAATGTAGGAACAGAGACAGGGGGACGTGGGACAATGTAATAATGTAGGAACAGGGACTGGGGGACGTGGGACAATGTAATAATGTAGGAACAGGGACAGGGGGACGTGGGACAATGTAATAATGTAGGAACAGAGACTGGGGGACGTGGGACAATGTAATAATGTAGGAACAGGGAGACGGGGATGTGGGACAATGTAATAATGTAGGAACAGAGAGACGGGGACGTGGGACAATGTAATAATGTAGGAACAGGGAGACGGGGACATGGGACAATGTAATAATGCAGGAACAGGAACAGGGGGACGTGGGACAATGTAATAATGTAGGAACAGAGACTGGGGGACGTGGGACAATGTAATAATGTAGGAACAGGGACAGGGGGACGTGGGACAATGTAATAATGTAGGAACAGAGACTGGGGGACGTGGGACAATGTAATAATGTAGGAACAGGGACTGGGGGACGTGGGACAATGTAATAATGTAGGAACAGAGACTGGGGGACGTGGGACAATGTAATAATGTAGGAACAGGGAGACGGGGATGTGGGACAATGTAATAATGTAGGAACAGAGAGACGGGGACGTGGGACAATGTAATAATGTAGGAACAGAGACTGGGGGACGTGGGACAATGTAATAATGTAGGAACAGAGACAGGGGGACGTGGGACAATGTAATAATGTAGGAACAGAGACTGGGGGACGTGGGACAATGTAATAATGCAGGAACAGGGACTGGGGGACGTGGGACAATGTAATAATGTAGGAACAGAGACTGGGGGACGTGGGACAATGTAATAATGTAGGAACAGGGAGACGGGGATGTGGGACAATGTAATAATGTAGGAACAGGGAGACGGGGATGTGGGACAATGTAATAATGTAGGAACAGAGACTGGGGGACGTGGGACAATGTAATAATGTAGGAACAGGGAGACGGGGATGTGGGACAATGTAATAATGTAGGAACAGAGAGACGGGGACGTGGGACAATGTAATAATGTAGGAACAGAGACTGGGGGACGTGGGACAATGTAATAATGTAGGAACAGAGACTGGGGGACGTGGGACAATGTAATAATGTAGGAACAGGGACAGGGGGATGTGGGACAATGTAATAATGTAGGAACAGGGACTGGGGGACGTGGGACAATGTAATAATGTAGGAACAGGGACTGGGGGATGTGGGACAATGTAATAATGTAGGAACAGGGAGACGGGGATGTGGGACAATGTAATAATGTAGGAACAGGGACTGGGGGACGTGGGACAATGTAATAATGTAGGAACAGAGACTGGGGGACGTGGGACAATGTAATAATGTAGGAACAGAGACTGGGGGACATGGGACAATGTAATAATGTAGGAACAGGGACAGGGGGATGTGGGACAATGTAATAATGTAGGAACAGGGACTGGGGGACGTGGGACAATGTAATAATGTAGGAACAGGGAGACGGGGACATGGGACAATGTAATAATGCAGGAACAGGGACAGGGGGACGTGGGACAATGTAATAATGTAGGAACAGAGACTGGGGGACGTGGGACAATGTAATAATGTAGGAACAGAGACTGGGGGACGTGGGACAATGTAATAATGTAGGAATAGAGACTGGGGGACGTGGGACAATGTAATAATGTAGGAACAGGGACTGGGGGACATGGGACAATGTAATAATGTAGGAACAGGGACTGGGGGACGTGGGACAATGTAATAATGTAGGAACAGAGACTGGGGGACGTGGGACAATGTAATAATGTAGGAACAGGGAGACGGGGGGACGTGGGACAATGTAATAATGTAGGAACAGAGAGACGGGGACGTGGGACAATGTAATAATGTAGGAACAGGGAGACGGGGACGTGGGACAATGTAATAATGTAGGAACAGAGACTGGGGGACGTGGGACAATGTAATAATGTAGGAACAGGGACTGGGGGACATGGGACAATGTAATAATGTAGGAACAGGGAGACGGGGACGTGGGACAATGTAATAATGTAGGAACAGGGACTGGGGGACATGGGACAATGTAATAATGTAGGAACAGGGAGACGGGGATGTGGGACAATGTAATAATGTAGGAACAGGGACTGGGGGACATGGGACAATGTAATAATGTAGGAACAGGGAGACGGGGATGTGGGACAATGTAATAATGTAGGAACAGGGACAGGGGGACGTGGGACAATGTAATAATGTAGGAACAGGGAGACGGGGACGTGGGATAATGTAATAATGTAGGAACAGGGAGACGGGGACGTGGGACAATGTAATAATGTAGGAACAGAGACTGGGGGACGTGGGACAATGTAATAATGTAGGATCAGAGACTGGGGGACGTGGGACAATGTAATAATGTAGGAACAGAGACAGGGGGACGTGGGATAATGTAATAATGTAGGAACAGGGAGACGGGGACGTGGGACAATGTAATAATGTAGGAACAGGGAGACGGGGATGTGGGACAATGTAATAATGTAGGATCAGAGACTGGGGGACGTGGGACAATGTAATAATGTAGGAACAGGGAGACGGGGATGTGGGACAATGTAATAATGTAGGAACAGGGAGACGGGGATGTGGGACAATGTAATAATGTAGGAACAGGGACAGGGGGACGTGGGACAATGTAATAATGTAGGAACAGGGACAGGGGGACGTGGGACAATGTAATAATGTAGGAACAGAGACTGGGGGACGTGGGACAATGTAATAATGTAGGAACAGGGAGACGGGGATGTGGGACAATGTAATAATGTAGGAACAGGGACTGGGGGACGTGGGACAATGTAATAATGCGGAAACAGGGACAGGGGGACGTGGGACAATGTAATAATGCAGGAACAGGGACTGGGGGACGTGGGACAATGTAATAATGTAGGATCAGAGACTGGGGGACGTGGGACAATGTAATAATGTAGGATCAGAGACTGGGGGACGTGGGACAATGTAATAATGTAGGATCAGAGACTGGGGGACGTGGGACAATGTAATAATGTAGGATCAGAGACTGGGGGACGTGGGACAATGTAATAATGTAGGAACAGGGAGACGGGGATGTGGGACAATGTAATAATGTAGGAACAGGGACTGGGGGACGTGGGACAATGTAATAATGCAGGAACAGAGACTGGGGGACGTGGGACAATGTAATAATGTAGGAACAGGGAGACGGGGACGTGGGACAATGTAATAATGTAGGATCAGAGACTGGGGGACATGGGACAATGTAATAATGTAGGAACAGGGAGACGGGGATGTGGGACAATGTAATAATGTAGGAACAGAGACTGGGGGACGTGGGACAATGTAATAATGTAGGAACAGGGAGACGGGGACGTGGGACAATGTAATAATGTAGGATCAGAGACTGGGGGACATGGGACAATGTAATAATGTAGGAACAGGGAGACGGGGATGTGGGACAATGTAATAATGTAGGAACAGAGACTGGGGGACGTGGGACAATGTAATAATGTAGGAACAGAGACTGGGGGACGTGGGACAATGTAATAATGTAGGAACAGGGACAGGGGGATGTGGGACAATGTAATAATGTAGGAACAGGGACTGGGGGACGTGGGACAATGTAATAATGTAGGAACAGGGACTGGGGGATGTGGGACAATGTAATAATGTAGGAACAGGGAGACGGGGATGTGGGACAATGTAATAATGTAGGAACAGGGACTGGGGGACGTGGGACAATGTAATAATGTAGGAACAGAGACTGGGGGACATGGGACAATGTAATAATGTAGGAACAGGGACAGGGGGATGTGGGACAATGTAATAATGTAGGAACAGGGACTGGGGGACGTGGGACAATGTAATAATGTAGGAACAGGGAGACGGGGACATGGGACAATGTAATAATGCAGGAACAGGGACAGGGGGACGTGGGACAATGTAATAATGTAGGAACAGAGACTGGGGGACGTGGGACAATGTAATAATGTAGGAACAGAGACTGGGGGACGTGGGACAATGTAATAATGTAGGAATAGAGACTGGGGGACGTGGGACAATGTAATAATGTAGGAACAGGGACTGGGGGACATGGGACAATGTAATAATGTAGGAACAGGGACTGGGGGACGTGGGACAATGTAATAATGTAGGAACAGAGACTGGGGGACGTGGGACAATGTAATAATGTAGGAACAGGGAGACGGGGGGACGTGGGACAATGTAATAATGTAGGAACAGAGAGACGGGGACGTGGGACAATGTAATAATGTAGGAACAGGGAGACGGGGACGTGGGACAATGTAATAATGTAGGAACAGAGACTGGGGGACGTGGGACAATGTAATAATGTAGGAACAGGGACTGGGGGACATGGGACAATGTAATAATGTAGGAACAGGGAGACGGGGACGTGGGACAATGTAATAATGTAGGAACAGGGACTGGGGGACATGGGACAATGTAATAATGTAGGAACAGGGAGACGGGGATGTGGGACAATGTAATAATGTAGGAACAGGGACTGGGGGACATGGGACAATGTAATAATGTAGGAACAGGGAGACGGGGATGTGGGACAATGTAATAATGTAGGAACAGGGACAGGGGGACGTGGGACAATGTAATAATGTAGGAACAGGGAGACGGGGACGTGGGATAATGTAATAATGTAGGAACAGGGAGACGGGGACGTGGGACAATGTAATAATGTAGGAACAGAGACTGGGGGACGTGGGACAATGTAATAATGTAGGATCAGAGACTGGGGGACGTGGGACAATGTAATAATGTAGGAACAGAGACAGGGGGACGTGGGATAATGTAATAATGTAGGAACAGGGAGACGGGGACGTGGGACAATGTAATAATGTAGGAACAGGGAGACGGGGATGTGGGACAATGTAATAATGTAGGATCAGAGACTGGGGGACGTGGGACAATGTAATAATGTAGGAACAGGGAGACGGGGATGTGGGACAATGTAATAATGTAGGAACAGGGAGACGGGGATGTGGGACAATGTAATAATGTAGGAACAGGGACAGGGGGACGTGGGACAATGTAATAATGTAGGAACAGGGACAGGGGGACGTGGGACAATGTAATAATGTAGGAACAGAGACTGGGGGACGTGGGACAATGTAATAATGTAGGAACAGGGAGACGGGGATGTGGGACAATGTAATAATGTAGGAACAGAGAGACGGGGACGTGGGACAATGTAATAATGTAGGAACAGAGACTGGGGGACGTGGGACAATGTAATAATGTAGGAACAGGGAGACGGGGATGTGGGACAATGTAATAATGTAGGAACAGAGACTGGGGGACGTGGGACAATGTAATAATGTAGGAACAGAGACTGGGGGACGTGGGACAATGTAATAATGTAGGAACAGGGAGACGGGGACGTGGGACAATGTAATAATGTAGGAACAGGGAGACGGGGACGTGGGACAATGTAATAATGTAGGAACAGGGACTGGGGGACGTGGGACAATGTAATAATGTAGGAACAGGGAGACGGGGACGTGGGACAATGTAATAATGTAGGAACAGAGACTGGGGGACGTGGGACAATGTAATAATGTAGGAACAGGGAGACGGGGACGTGGGACAATGTAATAATGTAGGAACAGAGAGACGGGGATGTGGGACAATGTAATAATGTAGGAACAGGGACAGGGGGACGTGGGACAATGTAATAATGTAGGATCAGAGACTGGGGGACGTGGGACAATGTAATAATGTAGGAACAGAGACTGGGGGACGTGGGACAATGTAATAATGTAGGAACAGGGAGACGGGGACGTGGGACAATGTAATAATGTAGGATCAGAGACTGGGGGACGTGGGACAATGTAATAATGTAGGATCAGAGACTGGGGGACGTGGGACAATGTAATAATGTAGGAACAGGGAGACGGGGATGTGGGACAATGTAATAATGTAGGAACAGGGACTGGGGGACGTGGGACAATGTAATAATGCAGGAACAGAGACTGGGGGACGTGGGACAATGTAATAATGTAGGAACAGGGAGACGGGGACGTGGGACAATGTAATAATGTAGGATCAGAGACTGGGGGACATGGGACAATGTAATAATGTAGGAACAGGGAGACGGGGATGTGGGACAATGTAATAATGTAGGAACAGAGACTGGGGGACGTGGGACAATGTAATAATGTAGGAACAGGGAGACGGGGACGTGGGACAATGTAATAATGTAGGATCAGAGACTGGGGGACATGGGACAATGTAATAATGTAGGAACAGGGAGACGGGGATGTGGGACAATGTAATAATGTAGGAACAGGGACTGGGGGACGTGGGACAATGTAATAATGCGGAAACAGGGACAGGGGGACGTGGGACAATGTAATAATGCAGGAACAGGGACTGGGGGACGTGGGACAATGTAATAATGTAGGATCAGAGACTGGGGGACGTGGGACAATGTAATAATGTAGGATCAGAGACTGGGGGACGTGGGACAATGTAATAATGTAGGATCAGAGACTGGGGGACGTGGGACAATGTAATAATGTAGGATCAGAGACTGGGGGACGTGGGACAATGTAATAATGTAGGAACAGGGAGACGGGGATGTGGGACAATGTAATAATGTAGGAACAGGGACTGGGGGACGTGGGACAATGTAATAATGCAGGAACAGAGACTGGGGGACGTGGGACAATGTAATAATGTAGGAACAGGGAGACGGGGACGTGGGACAATGTAATAATGTAGGATCAGAGACTGGGGGACATGGGACAATGTAATAATGTAGGAACAGGGAGACGGGGATGTGGGACAATGTAATAATGTAGGAACAGAGACTGGGGGACGTGGGACAATGTAATAATGTAGGAACAGGGAGACGGGGACGTGGGACAATGTAATAATGTAGGATCAGAGACTGGGGGACATGGGACAATGTAATAATGTAGGAACAGGGAGACGGGGATGTGGGACAATGTAATAATGTAGGAACAGGGACTGGGGGACGTGGGACAATGTAATAATGCGGAAACAGGGACAGGGGGACGTGGGACAATGTAATAATGTAGGAACAGAGACTGGGGGACGTGGGACAATGTAATAATGTAGGAACAGAGACTGGGGGACGTGGGACAATGTAATAATGTAGGAACAGGGACAGGGGGATGTGGGACAATGTAATAATGTAGGAACAGAGACTGGGGGACGTGGGACAATGTAATAATGTAGGAACAGGGAGACGGGGACGTGGGACAATGTAATGATGTAGGAACAGGGACAGGGGGACGTGGGACAATGTAATAATGTAGGAACAGAGAGACGGGGACGTGGGACAATGTAATAATGTAGGAACAGAGACTGGGGGACGTGGGACAATGTAATAATGCAGGAACAGGGAGACGGGGATGTGGGACAATGTAATAATGTAGGAACAGAGACTGGGGGACGTGGGACAATGTAATAATGTAGGAACAGGGAGACGGGGATGTGGGACAATGTAATAATGTAGGAACAGAGAGACGGGGACGTGGGACAATGTAATAATGTAGGAACAGAGACTGGGGGACGTGGGACAATGTAATAATGTAGGAACAGAGACTGGGGGACGTGGGACAATGTAATAATGTAGGAACAGGGACAGGGGGATGTGGGACAATGTAATAATGTAGGAACAGGGACTGGGGGACATGGGACAATGTAATAATGTAGGAACAGGGAGACGGGGATGTGGGACAATGTAATAATGTAGGAACAGGGACTGGGGGACATGGGACAATGTAATAATGTAGGAACAGGGAGACGGGGATGTGGGACAATGTAATAATGTAGGAACAGGGACAGGGGGACGTGGGACAATGTAATAATGTAGGAACAGGGAGACGGGGACGTGGGATAATGTAATAATGTAGGAACAGGGAGACGGGGACGTGGGACAATGTAATAATGTAGGAACAGAGACTGGGGGACGTGGGACAATGTAATAATGTAGGATCAGAGACTGGGGGACGTGGGACAATGTAATAATGTAGGAACAGAGACAGGGGGACGTGGGATAATGTAATAATGTAGGAACAGGGAGACGGGGACGTGGGACAATGTAATAATGTAGGAACAGGGAGACGGGGATGTGGGACAATGTAATAATGTAGGATCAGAGACTGGGGGACGTGGGACAATGTAATAATGTAGGAACAGGGAGACGGGGATGTGGGACAATGTAATAATGTAGGAACAGGGAGACGGGGATGTGGGACAATGTAATAATGTAGGAACAGGGACAGGGGGACGTGGGACAATGTAATAATGTAGGAACAGGGACAGGGGGACGTGGGACAATGTAATAATGTAGGAACAGAGACTGGGGGACGTGGGACAATGTAATAATGTAGGAACAGGGAGACGGGGATGTGGGACAATGTAATAATGTAGGAACAGAGAGACGGGGACGTGGGACAATGTAATAATGTAGGAACAGAGACTGGGGGACGTGGGACAATGTAATAATGTAGGAACAGGGAGACGGGGATGTGGGACAATGTAATAATGTAGGAACAGAGACTGGGGGACGTGGGACAATGTAATAATGTAGGAACAGAGACTGGGGGACGTGGGACAATGTAATAATGTAGGAACAGGGAGACGGGGACGTGGGACAATGTAATAATGTAGGAACAGGGAGACGGGGACGTGGGACAATGTAATAATGTAGGAACAGGGACTGGGGGACGTGGGACAATGTAATAATGTAGGAACAGGGAGACGGGGACGTGGGACAATGTAATAATGTAGGAACAGAGACTGGGGGACGTGGGACAATGTAATAATGTAGGAACAGGGAGACGGGGACGTGGGACAATGTAATAATGTAGGAACAGAGAGACGGGGATGTGGGACAATGTAATAATGTAGGAACAGGGACAGGGGGACGTGGGACAATGTAATAATGTAGGATCAGAGACTGGGGGACGTGGGACAATGTAATAATGTAGGAACAGAGACTGGGGGACGTGGGACAATGTAATAATGTAGGAACAGGGAGACGGGGACGTGGGACAATGTAATAATGTAGGATCAGAGACTGGGGGACGTGGGACAATGTAATAATGTAGGATCAGAGACTGGGGGACGTGGGACAATGTAATAATGTAGGAACAGGGAGACGGGGATGTGGGACAATGTAATAATGTAGGAACAGGGACTGGGGGACGTGGGACAATGTAATAATGCAGGAACAGAGACTGGGGGACGTGGGACAATGTAATAATGTAGGAACAGGGAGACGGGGACGTGGGACAATGTAATAATGTAGGATCAGAGACTGGGGGACATGGGACAATGTAATAATGTAGGAACAGGGAGACGGGGATGTGGGACAATGTAATAATGTAGGAACAGGGACTGGGGGACGTGGGACAATGTAATAATGCGGAAACAGGGACAGGGGGACGTGGGACAATGTAATAATGCAGGAACAGGGACTGGGGGACGTGGGACAATGTAATAATGTAGGATCAGAGACTGGGGGACGTGGGACAATGTAATAATGTAGGATCAGAGACTGGGGGACGTGGGACAATGTAATAATGTAGGATCAGAGACTGGGGGACGTGGGACAATGTAATAATGTAGGATCAGAGACTGGGGGACGTGGGACAATGTAATAATGTAGGAACAGGGAGACGGGGATGTGGGACAATGTAATAATGTAGGAACAGGGACTGGGGGACGTGGGACAATGTAATAATGCAGGAACAGAGACTGGGGGACGTGGGACAATGTAATAATGTAGGAACAGGGAGACGGGGACGTGGGACAATGTAATAATGTAGGATCAGAGACTGGGGGACATGGGACAATGTAATAATGTAGGAACAGGGAGACGGGGATGTGGGACAATGTAATAATGTAGGAACAGAGACTGGGGGACGTGGGACAATGTAATAATGTAGGAACAGGGAGACGGGGACGTGGGACAATGTAATAATGTAGGATCAGAGACTGGGGGACATGGGACAATGTAATAATGTAGGAACAGGGAGACGGGGATGTGGGACAATGTAATAATGTAGGAACAGGGACTGGGGGACGTGGGACAATGTAATAATGCGGAAACAGGGACAGGGGGACGTGGGACAATGTAATAATGTAGGAACAGAGACTGGGGGACGTGGGACAATGTAATAATGTAGGAACAGAGACTGGGGGACGTGGGACAATGTAATAATGTAGGAACAGGGACAGGGGGATGTGGGACAATGTAATAATGTAGGAACAGAGACTGGGGGACGTGGGACAATGTAATAATGTAGGAACAGGGAGACGGGGACGTGGGACAATGTAATGATGTAGGAACAGGGACAGGGGGACGTGGGATAATGTAATAATGTAGGAACAGAGAGACGGGGACGTGGGACAATGTAATAATGTAGGAACAGAGACTGGGGGACGTGGGACAATGTAATAATGCAGGAACAGGGAGACGGGGATGTGGGACAATGTAATAATGTAGGAACAGGGACAGGGGGACATGGGACAATGTAATAATGTAGGAACAGGAACAGGGGGACGTGGGACAATGTAATAATGTAGGAACAGAGACTGGGGGACGTGGGACAATGTAATAATGTAGGAACAGGGACAGGGGGATGTGGGACAATGTAATAATGTAGGAACAGAGACTGGGGGACGTGGGACAATGTAATAATGTAGGAACAGGGAGACGGGGACGTGGGACAATGTAATAATGTAGGAACAGGGACAGGGGGACGTGGGACAATGTAATAATGTAGGAACAGAGAGACGGGGACGTGGGACAATGTAATAATGTAGGAACAGAGACTGGGGGACGTGGGACAATGTAATAATGCAGGAACAGGGAGACGGGGATGTGGGACAATGTAATAATGTAGGAACAGGGACAGGGGGACATGGGACAATGTAATAATGTAGGAACAGGGACAGGGGGACGTGGGAGAATGTAATAATGTAGGAACAGAGACTGGGGGACGTGGGACAATGTAATAATGTAGGAACAGAGACTGGGGGACGTGGGACAATGTAATAATGTAGGAACAGAGACTGGGGGACGTGGGACAATGTAATAATGTAGGAACAGAGACTGGGGGACGTGGGACAATGTAATAATGTAGGAACAGAGAGACGGGGACGTGGGATAATGTAATAATGTAGGAACAGAGACTGGGGGACGTGGGACAATGTAATAATGTAGGATCAGAGACTGGGGGACGTGGGACAATGTAATAATGCAGGAACAGGGACAGGGGGACGTGGGACAATGTAATAATGTAGGAACAGAGACTGGGGGACGTGGGACAATGTAATAATGTAGGAACAGGGACTGGGGGACGTGGGACAATGTAATAATGTAGGAACAGGGACAGGGGGACGTGGGACAATGTAATAATGTAGGAACAGGGAGACGGGGATGTGGGACAATGTAATAATGTAGGAACAGGGACAGGGGGACGTGGGACAATGTAATAATGTAGGAACAGGGAGACGGGGACATGGGACAATGTAATAATGCAGGAACAGGGACAGGGGGACGTGGGACAATGTAATAATGTAGGAACAGGGACAGGGGGATGTGGGACAATGTAATAATGTAGGAACAGAGACTGGGGGACGTGGGACAATGTAATAATGTAGGAACAGAGACTGGGGGACGTGGGACAATGTAATAATGTAGGAACAGAGACAGGGGGACGTGGGACAATGTAATAATGTAGGAACAGGGACAGGGGGATGTGGGACAATGTAATAATGTAGGAACAGGGACTGGGGGACGTGGGACAATGTAATAATGTAGGAACAGGGAGACGGGGATGTGGGACAATGTAATAATGCAGGAACAGGGACAGGGGGACGTGGGACAATGTAATAATGTAGGAACAGAGACTGGGGGACGTGGGACAATGTAATAATGTAGGAACAGAGACTGGGGGACGTGGGACAATGTAATAATGTAGGAACAGAGACTGGGGGACATGGGACAATGTAATAATGTAGGAACAGGGACAGGGGGATGTGGGACAATGTAATAATGTAGGAACAGGGACTGGGGGACGTGGGACAATGTAATAATGTAGGAACAGGGAGACGGGGACATGGGACAATGTAATAATGCAGGAACAGGGACAGGGGGACGTGGGACAATGTAATAATGTAGGAACAGAGACTGGGGGACGTGGGACAATGTAATAATGTAGGAACAGAGACTGGGGGACGTGGGACAATGTAATAATGTAGGAATAGAGACTGGGGGACGTGGGACAATGTAATAATGTAGGAACAGGGACTGGGGGACGTGGGACAATGTAATAATGTAGGAACAGAGACTGGGGGACGTGGGACAATGTAATAATGTAGGAACAGAGACTGGGGGACGTGGGACAATGTAATAATGTAGGAACAGGGACTGGGGGACGTGGGACAATGTAATAATGTAGGAACAGGGAGACGGGGGGACGTGGGACAATGTAATAATGTAGGAACAGAGAGACGGGGACGTGGGACAATGTAATAATGTAGGAACAGGGAGACGGGGACGTGGGATAATGTAATAATGTAGGAACAGAGACTGGGGGACGTGGGACAATGTAATAATGTAGGAACAGAGACTGGGGGACGTGGGACAATGTAATAATGTAGGAACAGGGACTGGGGGACATGGGACAATGTAATAATGTAGGAACAGGGAGACGGGGACGTGGGACAATGTAATAATGTAGGAACAGGGACTGGGGGACATGGGACAATGTAATAATGTAGGAACAGGGAGACGGGGATGTGGGACAATGTAATAATGTAGGAACAGGGACAGGGGGACGTGGGACAATGTAATAATGTAGGAACAGGGAGACGGGGACGTGGGACAATGTAATAATGTAGGAACAGGGAGACGGGGACGTGGGACAATGTAATAATGTAGGAACAGGGACTGGGGGACATGGGACAATGTAATAATGTAGGAACAGGGAGACGGGGATGTGGGACAATGTAATAATGTAGGAACAGGGACAGGGGGACGTGGGACAATGTAATAATGTAGGAACAGGGAGACGGGGACGTGGGATAATGTAATAATGTAGGAACAGGGAGACGGGGACGTGGGACAATGTAATAATGTAGGAACAGAGACTGGGGGACGTGGGACAATGTAATAATGTAGGATCAGAGACTGGGGGACGTGGGACAATGTAATAATGTAGGAACAGAGACAGGGGGACGTGGGATAATGTAATAATGTAGGAACAGGGAGACGGGGACGTGGGACAATGTAATAATGTAGGAACAGGGAGACGGGGATGTGGGACAATGTAATAATGTAGGATCAGAGACTGGGGGACGTGGGACAATGTAATAATGTAGGAACAGGGAGACGGGGATGTGGGACAATGTAATAATGTAGGAACAGGGAGACGGGGATGTGGGACAATGTAATAATGTAGGAACAGGGACAGGGGGACGTGGGACAATGTAATAATGTAGGAACAGGGACAGGGGGACGTGGGACAATGTAATAATGTAGGAACAGAGACTGGGGGACGTGGGACAATGTAATAATGTAGGAACAGGGAGACGGGGACGTGGGACAATGTAATAATGTAGGAACAGGGACAGGGGGACGTGGGACAATGTAATAATGTAGGAACAGGGACAGGGGGACGTGGGACAATGTAATAATGTAGGAACAGAGACTGGGGGACGTGGGACAATGTAATAATGTAGGAACAGGGACAGGGGGACGTGGGACAATGTAATAATGTAGGAACAGGGACAGGGGGACGTGGGACAATGTAATAATGTAGGAACAGAGACTGGGGGATGTGGGACAATGTAATAATGTAGGAACAGGGACAGGGGGACGTGGGACAATGTAATAATGTAGGAACAGAGACTGGGGGACGTGGGACAATGTAATAATGTAGGAACAGAGACTGGGGGACGTGGGACAATGTAATAATGTAGGAACAGAGACTGGGGGACATGGGACAATGTAATAATGTAGGAACAGGGACAGGGGGATGTGGGACAATGTAATAATGTAGGAACAGGGACTGGGGGACGTGGGACAATGTAATAATGTAGGAACAGGGAGACGGGGACATGGGACAATGTAATAATGCAGGAACAGGGACAGGGGGACGTGGGACAATGTAATAATGTAGGAACAGAGACTGGGGGACGTGGGACAATGTAATAATGTAGGAACAGAGACTGGGGGACGTGGGACAATGTAATAATGTAGGAATAGAGACTGGGGGACGTGGGACAATGTAATAATGTAGGAACAGGGACTGGGGGACGTGGGACAATGTAATAATGTAGGAACAGAGACTGGGGGACGTGGGACAATGTAATAATGTAGGAACAGAGACTGGGGGACGTGGGACAATGTAATAATGTAGGAACAGGGACTGGGGGACGTGGGACAATGTAATAATGTAGGAACAGGGAGACGGGGGGACGTGGGACAATGTAATAATGTAGGAACAGAGAGACGGGGACGTGGGACAATGTAATAATGTAGGAACAGGGAGACGGGGACGTGGGACAATGTAATAATGTAGGAACAGAGACTGGGGGACGTGGGACAATGTAATAATGTAGGAACAGGGACTGGGGGACATGGGACAATGTAATAATGTAGGAACAGGGAGACGGGGACGTGGGACAATGTAATAATGTAGGAACAGGGACTGGGGGACATGGGACAATGTAATAATGTAGGAACAGGGAGACGGGGATGTGGGACAATGTAATAATGTAGGAACAGGGACAGGGGGACGTGGGACAATGTAATAATGTAGGAACAGGGAGACGGGGACGTGGGACAATGTAATAATGTAGGAACAGGGAGACGGGGACGTGGGACAATGTAATAATGTAGGAACAGGGACTGGGGGACATGGGACAATGTAATAATGTAGGAACAGGGAGACGGGGATGTGGGACAATGTAATAATGTAGGAACAGGGACAGGGGGACGTGGGACAATGTAATAATGTAGGAACAGGGAGACGGGGACGTGGGATAATGTAATAATGTAGGAACAGGGAGACGGGGACGTGGGACAATGTAATAATGTAGGAACAGAGACTGGGGGACGTGGGACAATGTAATAATGTAGGATCAGAGACTGGGGGACGTGGGACAATGTAATAATGTAGGAACAGAGACAGGGGGACGTGGGATAATGTAATAATGTAGGAACAGGGAGACGGGGACGTGGGACAATGTAATAATGTAGGAACAGGGAGACGGGGATGTGGGACAATGTAATAATGTAGGATCAGAGACTGGGGGACGTGGGACAATGTAATAATGTAGGAACAGGGAGACGGGGATGTGGGACAATGTAATAATGTAGGAACAGGGAGACGGGGATGTGGGACAATGTAATAATGTAGGAACAGGGACAGGGGGACGTGGGACAATGTAATAATGTAGGAACAGGGACAGGGGGACGTGGGACAATGTAATAATGTAGGAACAGAGACTGGGGGACGTGGGACAATGTAATAATGTAGGAACAGGGAGACGGGGACGTGGGACAATGTAATAATGTAGGAACAGGGACAGGGGGACGTGGGACAATGTAATAATGTAGGAACAGGGACAGGGGGACGTGGGACAATGTAATAATGTAGGAACAGAGACTGGGGGACGTGGGACAATGTAATAATGTAGGAACAGGGACAGGGGGACGTGGGACAATGTAATAATGTAGGAACAGGGACAGGGGGACGTGGGACAATGTAATAATGTAGGAACAGAGACTGGGGGACGTGGGACAATGTAATAATGTAGGAACAGGGACAGGGGGACGTGGGACAATGTAATAATGTAGGAACAGAGACTGGGGGACGTGGGACAATGTAATAATGTAGGAACAGAGACTGGGGGACGTGGGACAATGTAATAATGTAGGAACAGAGACTGGGGGACATGGGACAATGTAATAATGTAGGAACAGGGACAGGGGGATGTGGGACAATGTAATAATGTAGGAACAGGGACTGGGGGACGTGGGACAATGTAATAATGTAGGAACAGGGAGACGGGGACATGGGACAATGTAATAATGCAGGAACAGGGACAGGGGGACGTGGGACAATGTAATAATGTAGGAACAGAGACTGGGGGACGTGGGACAATGTAATAATGTAGGAACAGAGACTGGGGGACGTGGGACAATGTAATAATGTAGGAATAGAGACTGGGGGACGTGGGACAATGTAATAATGTAGGAACAGGGACTGGGGGACGTGGGACAATGTAATAATGTAGGAACAGAGACTGGGGGACGTGGGACAATGTAATAATGTAGGAACAGAGACTGGGGGACGTGGGACAATGTAATAATGTAGGAACAGGGACTGGGGGACGTGGGACAATGTAATAATGTAGGAACAGGGAGACGGGGGGACGTGGGACAATGTAATAATGTAGGAACAGAGAGACGGGGACGTGGGACAATGTAATAATGTAGGAACAGGGAGACGGGGACGTGGGACAATGTAATAATGTAGGAACAGAGACTGGGGGACGTGGGACAATGTAATAATGTAGGAACAGGGACTGGGGGACATGGGACAATGTAATAATGTAGGAACAGGGAGACGGGGACGTGGGACAATGTAATAATGTAGGAACAGGGACTGGGGGACATGGGACAATGTAATAATGTAGGAACAGGGAGACGGGGATGTGGGACAATGTAATAATGTAGGAACAGGGACAGGGGGACGTGGGACAATGTAATAATGTAGGAACAGGGAGACGGGGACGTGGGACAATGTAATAATGTAGGAACAGGGAGACGGGGACGTGGGACAATGTAATAATGTAGGAACAGGGACTGGGGGACATGGGACAATGTAATAATGTAGGAACAGGGAGACGGGGATGTGGGACAATGTAATAATGTAGGAACAGGGACAGGGGGACGTGGGACAATGTAATAATGTAGGAACAGGGAGACGGGGACGTGGGATAATGTAATAATGTAGGAACAGGGAGACGGGGACGTGGGACAATGTAATAATGTAGGAACAGAGACTGGGGGACGTGGGACAATGTAATAATGTAGGATCAGAGACTGGGGGACGTGGGACAATGTAATAATGTAGGAACAGAGACAGGGGGACGTGGGATAATGTAATAATGTAGGAACAGGGACTGGGGGACATGGGACAATGTAATAATGTAGGAACAGGGAGACGGGGACGTGGGACAATGTAATAATGTAGGAACAGAGACTGGGGGACGTGGGACAATGTAATAATGTAGGAACAGGGACTGGGGGACATGGGACAATGTAATAATGTAGGAACAGGGAGACGGGGACGTGGGACAATGTAATAATGTAGGAACAGGGACTGGGGGACATGGGACAATGTAATAATGTAGGAACAGGGAGACGGGGATGTGGGACAATGTAATAATGTAGGAACAGGGACAGGGGGACGTGGGACAATGTAATAATGTAGGAACAGGGAGACGGGGACGTGGGACAATGTAATAATGTAGGAACAGGGAGACGGGGATGTGGGACAATGTAATAATGTAGGAACAGGGAGACGGGGATGTGGGACAATGTAATAATGTAGGAACAGGGACAGGGGGACGTGGGACAATGTAATAATGTAGGAACAGGGACAGGGGGACGTGGGACAATGTAATAATGTAGGAACAGAGACTGGGGGACGTGGGACAATGTAATAATGTAGGAACAGGGAGACGGGGATGTGGGACAATGTAATAATGTAGGAACAGAGAGACGGGGACGTGGGACAATGTAATAATGTAGGAACAGAGACTGGGGGACGTGGGACAATGTAATAATGTAGGAACAGGGAGACGGGGACGTGGGACAATGTAATAATGTAGGAACAGAGAGACGGGGACGTGGGACAATGTAATAATGTAGGAACAGAGACTGGGGGACGTGGGACAATGTAATAATGTAGGAACAGGGACAGGGGGATGTGGGACAATGTAATAATGTAGGAACAGAGAGACGGGGATGTGGGACAATGTAATAATGTAGGAACAGGGACAGGGGGACGTGGGACAATGTAATAATGTAGGAACAGAGACTGGGGGACGTGGGACAATGTAATAATGTAGGAACAGGGAGACGGGGATGTGGGACAATGTAATAATGTAGGAACAGGGAGACGGGGATGTGGGACAATGTAATAATGTAGGAACAGAGACTGGGGGACGTGGGACAATGTAATAATGTAGGAACAGGGAGACGGGGACGTGGGACAATGTAATAATGTAGGAACAGGGAGACGGGGACGTGGGACAATGTAATAATGTAGGAACAGGGACTGGGGGACGTGGGACAATGTAATAATGTAGGAACAGGGAGACGGGGACGTGGGACAATGTAATAATGTAGGAACAGAGACTGGGGGACGTGGGACAATGTAATAATGTAGGAACAGGGAGACGGGGACGTGGGACAATGTAATAATGTAGGAACAGAGAGACGGGGATGTGGGACAATGTAATAATGTAGGAACAGGGACAGGGGGACGTGGGACAATGTAATAATGTAGGATCAGAGACTGGGGGACGTGGGACAATGTAATAATGTAGGAACAGAGACTGGGGGACGTGGGACAATGTAATAATGTAGGAACAGGGAGACGGGGACGTGGGACAATGTAATAATGTAGGATCAGAGACTGGGGGACGTGGGACAATGTAATAATGTAGGATCAGAGACTGGGGGACGTGGGACAATGTAATAATGTAGGAACAGGGAGACGGGGATGTGGGACAATGTAATAATGTAGGAACAGGGACTGGGGGACGTGGGACAATGTAATAATGCAGGAACAGGAACAGGGGGACGTGGGACAATGTAATAATGTAGGAACAGAGAGACGGGGATGTGGGACAATGTAATAATGTAGGAACAGAGACTGGGGGACGTGGGACAATGTAATAATGTAGGAACAGGGAGACGGGGACGTGGGACAATGTAATAATGTAGGATCAGAGACTGGGGGACATGGGACAATGTAATAATGTAGGAACAGGGAGACGGGGATGTGGGACAATGTAATAATGTAGGAACAGAGACTGGGGGACGTGGGACAATGTAATAATGTAGGAACAGGGAGACGGGGACGTGGGACAATGTAATAATGTAGGATCAGAGACTGGGGGACATGGGACAATGTAATAATGTAGGAACAGGGAGACGGGGATGTGGGACAATGTAATAATGTAGGAACAGGGACTGGGGGACGTGGGACAATGTAATAATGCGGAAACAGGGACAGGGGGACGTGGGACAATGTAATAATGCAGGAACAGGAACAGGGGGACGTGGGACAATGTAATAATGTAGGAACAGAGACTGGGGGACGTGGGACAATGTAATAATGTAGGAACAGGGACAGGGGGATGTGGGACAATGTAATAATGTAGGAACAGAGACTGGGGGACGTGGGACAATGTAATAATGTAGGAACAGGGAGACGGGGACGTGGGACAATGTAATAATGTAGGAACAGGGACAGGGGGACGTGGGACAATGTAATAATGTAGGAACAGAGAGACGGGGACGTGGGACAATGTAATAATGTAGGAACAGAGACTGGGGGACGTGGGACAATGTAATAATGCAGGAACAGGGAGACGGGGATGTGGGACAATGTAATAATGTAGGAACAGGGACAGGGGGACATGGGACAATGTAATAATGTAGGAACAGGAACAGGGGGACGTGGGACAATGTAATAATGTAGGAACAGAGACTGGGGGACGTGGGACAATGTAATAATGTAGGAACAGGGACAGGGGGATGTGGGACAATGTAATAATGTAGGAACAGAGACTGGGGGACGTGGGACAATGTAATAATGTAGGAACAGGGAGACGGGGACGTGGGACAATGTAATAATGTAGGAACAGGGACAGGGGGACGTGGGACAATGTAATAATGTAGGAACAGGGACAGGGGGACGTGGGAGAATGTAATAATGTAGGAACAGAGACTGGGGGACGTGGGACAATGTAATAATGTAGGAACAGAGACTGGGGGACGTGGGACAATGTAATAATGTAGGAACAGAGACTGGGGGACGTGGGAGAATGTAATAATGTAGGAACAGAGACTGGGGGACGTGGGACAATGTAATAATGTAGGAACAGAGACTGGGGGACGTGGGACAATGTAATAATGTAGGAACAGAGACTGGGGGACGTGGGACAATGTAATAATGTAGGAACAGGGACAGGGGGACGTGGGAGAATGTAATAATGTAGGAACAGAGACTGGGGGACGTGGGACAATGTAATAATGTAGGAACAGAGACTGGGGGACGTGGGACAATGTAATAATGTAGGAACAGAGACTGGGGGACGTGGGACAATGTAATAATGTAGGAACAGAGACTGGGGGACGTGGGACAATGTAATAATGTAGGAACAGAGACTGGGGGACGTGGGACAATGTAATAATGTAGGAACAGAGACTGGGGGACGTGGGACAATGTAATAATGTAGGAACAGAGACTGGGGGACGTGGGACAATGTAATAATGTAGGAACAGAGAGACGGGGACGTGGGATAATGTAATAATGTAGGAACAGAGACTGGGGGACGTGGGACAATGTAATTATGTAGGATCAGAGACTGGGGGACGTGGGACAATGTAATAATGCAGGAACAGGGACAGGGGGACGTGGGACAATGTAATAATGTAGGAACAGAGACTGGGGGACGTGGGACAATGTAATAATGTAGGAACAGAGAGACGGGGACGTGGGACAATGTAATAATGTAGGAACAGAGACTGGGGGACGTGGGACAATGTAATAATGCAGGAACAGGGAGACGGGGATGTGGGACAATGTAATAATGTAGGAACAGGGAGACGGGGACGTGGGACAATGTAATAATGTAGGAACAGGGACAGGGGGACGTGGGACAATGTAATAATGTAGGAACAGAGACTGGGGGACGTGGGACAATGTAATAATGTAGGAACAGAGACTGGGGGACGTGGGACAATGTAATAATGTAGGAACAGGGAGACGGGGACGTGGGACAATGTAATAATGTAGGAACAGGGACTGGGGGACGTGGGACAATGTAATAATGTAGGAACAGGGAGACGGGGATGTGGGACAATGTAATAATGTAGGAACAGGGACAGGGGGACGTCGGACAATGTAATAATGTAGGAACAGGGAGACGGGGACATGGGACAATGTAATAATGCAGGAACAGGGACAGGGGGACGTGGGACAATGTAATAATGTAGGAACAGGGACAGGGGGATGTGGGACAATGTAATAATGTAGGAACAGAGACTGGGGGACGTGGGACAATGTAATAATGTAGGAACAGAGACTGGGGGACGTGGGACAATGTAATAATGTAGGAACAGAGACTGGGGGACGTGGGACAATGTAATAATGCAGGAACAGGGAGACGGGGATGTGGGACAATGTAATAATGCAGGAACAGGGAGACGGGGATGTGGGACAATGTAATAATGTAGGAACAGAGAATGGGGGACGTGGGACAATGTAATAATGTAGGATCAGAGACTGGGGGACGTGGGACAATGTAATAATGCGGAAACAGGGACAGGGGGACGTGGGACAATGTAATAATGTAGGAACAGGGAGACGGGGATGTGGGACAATGTAATAATGCAGGAACAGGGACAGGGGGACGTGGGACAATGTAATAATGTAGGAACAGAGACTGGGGGACGTGGGACAATGTAATAATGTAGGAACAGAGACTGGGGGACGTGGGACAATGTAATAATGCGGAAACAGGGACACGGGATATTGGGAAAATAGTGAGGAGACAGATTTAAAAGGAACCTTATTGGATTGTTTTTATCCTCCATTTCAAACGTTTGTTTTTCCCAAGGCCCTCCATTTGTTGCTGCCGATGTAACATTTCAAAGAGATTATAACACTGTTAAGAAGGAACTTGAGCATGTGTTTCTGATCAGATCAGGATTTGGGAAGCTGATAAGTAACTGGAGTGGATCCCCACTCTGCTGAACTCAGTCTGACATGTTATTGGGTAATGATTTACTCAGAGTCGTACCATTAGCCAATCCGGTTTACAGGAGAACAATTGAATTAACATTTCGGTACTTCTTCCTTCCACCTCTTGGGACCCATCACCCCCTGTTCTCGCTGACCTACACAGGCTCCCGGTCTGGCAACACCTGTTTTAAATTCTCACCCTTGTGTTCAAATCGTCCAATGGGCTCCTCGCCCCTCCCCCTCTCTGTAACCTCCTCCAGCCCCCACAACCCTCCGAGATCTCTGCGCTCCTCCAATTTTGGCCTCTTGACCATCCCCCAATTTTAATCGCTCCACCATTGGTGGCTGTGCCTTCAGCTGCCTGGGGCCCTGAGCTCTGGAATTCCCTCCCTGAATCTCTCCGTCTCTCTCTCTCCTCCTTTAAGATGCTCCTTAAAACTGACCTCTTTGACGAAGTTTTGATCACTTGATCGAATTTCACCCCCCCCCCCGCCCCCCCACCCCACCCCACATAGCTCGGTGTCAAATTTTCTCCGGTATTTGCTCCTGTGAAGCACCTTTGGGATGTTTTACTCTGTTGAAGGCTCTATGTAAATACAGGTTGTTGTTGTGTCCTGAATTGAGAGAATAGAGAGGGAGGATTTTGGAAAAAGCCTGACTTGTTGCAGCTGAAATGGGCTTTGTGCCTGTGAACACTAAGAAACTGGTTTGATCCACTCTGCTGTCATTAACACGATCGCAATTACTGTCTGCATGTCCCAACAGGGACATCATCAAACAAGTTCATCACTGAGATTCAAAGAACAATGAAACGTGTGTAAAGGCAGCAAGAGCCCGAGGAGCTGCTGAGATTACAGGCACCAAGGACAAACTAAAAATACGTCACCTCCCCCGTAGTGTTCTGTCCTCCTCCAACCTGTCTCTCTTACTCACAGGCCAGTCTCATCTCTAATAACACGGCATCTCACTCAACTCCATGATAGAGAAAAGCATAAGAGGATAGATTGGAAACACAGGAACAGGAGGAGGCCATTCAGCCCCTCAAGACTATCCTGGCCTTCAATTAGATTATGGCTGATCTGTATCTTAACCCCCCTCTATCCATCTTGGTTCCATAACCGTAATCCCAACAAAACTCTGTCAATCTCCATTTGAAATTTCCAACTGACCCCCAGCCTCAACAGCTTTCTGTGGGGGGAGAGAGTTCCAGATTTCCACTCCCCTTTGTGTGAAGAAGTGTTTCCTGACATCACCCCTGAACGGCCTGGCTCGAATTTGAAGGTTCTGCCCCCTTGTTCTGGACTCCCCCCACCAGAGGAAATAGTTTCTCTCTATCGACCCGATCAACTCCTTTAATCATCTTATCGGGTGAGATGACGAGGGGTGAGAGGAGACTTGTGCGGAGCAGAAGCACCAGCACAGAGCAGATGGGCCGAATGGCCTGTTTCTGCACTGTAAAATTCCGTGTAATACTTTGTAAATGTCAAACGAAACCCAGTGCTTCCTGCAAACTCAGCTTGGCGTGACTGCCTTCGATAGGAGCCAATCAGAACTTTGCTTCTGCCTTGCTCTCAATGGATGTACCTCACATCCCCCCCAACGGAATTCCATCAATGGCTCTCCCATGGGAGGGGGCTAGCGGGAGAGACCCTACCACAGTCCAGCCGTCTAACTCTCTGTGAAGGTCAGCAGGGTCATAACCTCTGGGAGTCAGAGTTCACTGGTTAAATAGTGGGCCTTTACACCAAACAAAATTAAACAAATCATCATTGCCTTGGTTACGGAGACTCTTAGTGCTTGGACAGTTTACACTGCTAATCGGAAGACCAAATATTCAGTATCTAATCCCTAGCAAAGCCTCAGGCCTAAACCCAGGTTGACAACGTTCAGTAACCAATGGACGAGTTGACGGCCTGATTGTAGAATGTGTGTCTGGGAGGCCTCCACACCTCTAGTTTCACAGGAGACTATTTGACTGTGGTTGCCTCACAGCAGAGGCCTATCATGTCTGCAGACATACACATTCCAGCCGAGCGCTCTGGACACTGGTCAGGGGTGGTGAAGTCACATTCTTTCACCCTTTTCCTAGCCCAGGGGCACTGCGGCTAATTGCAGTTTGCCCAGTCACTGCTCGAGTTACAGTTCAGCAATCAGGACACAGAGCCAGGCTGCAATGGCTGATTCAGTACCTCACCAGGCAGTTAGTTACTCAGCCATTGGAGAGTTAGTCATTGAAACTGGGAACCTCCACACCCATATTCTCCAACAGGCACTAAACCAGAGGAAGGAGGAAACAAAGAGACCTTTCACTTTTATGATGCAGCACAGGAGGAGGTCATTCGGCCCATCGTGTCTGTGCTGGCTCTTTGAAAGACCTATCCAATCAGTCCCACTCCCCCCTGCTCTTTCCCCACAGCTCTATAAATTTCCCCCCTTCCACTATTTCTCCAATTTCCTTTTGAAAGTTACTATTGAATCTGCTTCCACCGCCCTTTCAGGCAGCGCGTTCCAGATCACAACAACTCACTGTGTAAAAAACATTCTCCTCATCTCCCCCTCTGGGTCTTTTACTGATTATCTTCAATCTGTGTCCCTCTGGTTACCGAGCCTCCTGTCACTGGAAACAGTGTCTCCTTATTTACTCTGTCAAAACTCTTGATTCTAAACGCCTCGATTAAATCTCCCCTTAACCTTCTCTGCTCGAAGGAGAACAATCCCTGCTTCTATAGTCTCTCCACATTAACTGAGGTCTCTCATCCCCGGGACCATTCCAGTAAATCTCCTCCACACCCTCTCCAAGGCCCTGAAATCCTTCCTAAAGTACGGAGCCCAGAATTGGACAGAATATTCCAGCAGAGGCCGAACCAGTGAATTATAAAGGGTTTAATGTAACTTCCATGCTTTTGCAGTTTGAGAGGGTAAATGTTGAGAAGATGTTTCCATTTGTGGGGGGAGACCAGAACTCGGGGCCATCAATATAAGACAGTCACTAATAAATCCAATCGGGAATTCAGGAGAAACTACTTTCCCCAGAGAGTGGTGGGAATGTGGAACTCGCTATCACAGGGAGTGGTTGAGGTGAAGCTGGATAAACACATGACGGAGAAAGGAATAGAAGGATATGGTGATGGAGTGAGATGGAGAGGGTGGGAGGTGGCTCGTGTGGAGAAACACCAGCACGGAGCAGATGGGCTGAATGGCCTGTTTCTGTGCTGTGCACTCTATGTAACACCTGTCAACTCTGAAAGACACATACCTTGTCCGACCTTGAGGGTGACCTTCATCTTTCGGGTGTTGCACGCTCCTCCGTGCCGGTTCTCCAGGCCTTCCTCATTCCCCTCGGACGTTGCTGTCAAAAGGAAAGAAACAAACATTAGGGGTAGTGGGAAGTCATTGCTCTGCAGTGCTCAAGAGGCAAAGCTCAAAGCTTCCCTGCCAAAGCTCGAGAGTTTTTATATAGAATTTTACACAACAGAAACAGGCCATTCAGCCCATCAGCTCCGTGCTGGTCTTTCTGCTCCAAACGAGCCTCCTCCCACCCCCTTCCTCTCACCCTATCAGCTTGAAACAACGGCTTACGAGGAATATTCAATATGGCGGCACTTGCAGATTTTGTGTCTATTTTACAAACCCCTTAAACAATTTGAGAGCTGGGATTGAGCTTGTTTCTGGGACATGGGCCCTGTGCCCTGGACAACATTCCTCTCCCGGCCATGTCTGACATGCCAGCTTCATTAACAAACAGAAATTCCATACTGAAAGAAGGAAAAACTCGGAAGCTGAGATCCCCACTGCATTATCCTATCCCTATGGTCCCAGGGATGAGGGACTTCAGTTAATGTGGAGAGACTGGAGAAGCAGGGATTGTTCTCCTTAGAGCAGAGAAGGTTAAGGGGAGATTTAATCGAGGCGTTCAAAATCAAGGGTTTTGATGGAGTAAATAAGGAGAAAGTGTTTCCAGTGACAGGAGGCTCGGTAACCAGAGGGACACAGATTGAAGATAATCAGTAAAAGACCCAGAGGGGGAGATGAGGAGAATGTTTTTACACAGTGAGTTGTTGTGATCTGGAACGTGCTGCCTGAAAGGGCGGTGGAAGCAGATTCAATAGTAACTTTCAAAAGGGAATTGGATAAATAGTGGAAGGGGGAAAAATTACAGGGCTGTGGGGGAAAAAGAGCAGGGGGGAGTGGGACTGATTGAATAGCTCTTTCAAAGAACCAGCACAGACACGATGGGCCGAATGGCCTCCTTCAGTGTTGTAGGATTCTGCGATTCTTATTGCCGTCGGAGGGTCAGTACTGAGGGAGTGCCGCACTGTCGGAGGGTCAGGACTGAGGAAGCGCCGCACTGTCGGAGGGTCAGTACTGAGGGAGCGCCGCACTGTCCGAGGGTCAGTACTGAGGGAGCGCCGCACTGTCCGAGGGTCAGGACTGAGGGAGCGCCGCACTGTCGGAGGGTCAGGACTGAGGGAGCGTCGCACTGTCCGAGGGTCAGTACTGAGGGAGCGCCGCACTGTCCGAGGGTCAGGACTGAGGGAGCGCTGCACTGTCCGAGGGTCAGGACTGAGGGAGCGCTGCACTGTCCGAGGGTCAGGACTGAGGGAGCGCTGCACTGTCCGAGGGTCAGGACTGAGGGAGCGCTGCACTGTCCGAGGGTCAGGACTGAGGGAGTGCTGCACTAAGAGGGGTGATTCTGTAGCTGAAACATTAAACCAAGCTTTGACCTCCCTCCTGAAGTGATATTAAAGATCCCATTCACTATTTGAAAACAATCCTGGACCTCTGGCCAACATTCCACCCGTGCCAGCAAACAGATTAATTTACATTCGTCTCCACACTGTGCTGGGACCGAATTGTTACACAGGGAGCTCGACATTCAGCTTTATAACTACTGTCACTACACACCAATAGACTCAATAACTCAGAGTGTGAACACGTTAAAGTGAGAAAACTGAAAACAGGTGAATGACTAGCAGAGAGACATTGGCCAGTATTGGGGTGAGGAGAGAGAGTGAGAGAGAGAGTGAGAGAGAGACAAGGAGAGAGAGAGATAGACAGAGAGAGAGAGATAGACAGAGATACAGGGAGAGGGGGAGAGACAGGGAGAGAGAGACAAGGAGAGAGACAGAGAGACAGAGAGGGGGAGACGGAGACAGAGAGGGGGAGATGGAGGGGGAGAGAGTGAGAGAGAGACAGAGAGAGAGCAATAGACAGGGAGACAGAGTGTGTGAGAGAGAGACAGAGTGTGAGAGAGAGAGACAGAGTGTGAGAGAGAGAGAGACAGAGTGTGAGAGAGAGAGAGACAGAGTGTGAGAGAAAGAGACAGAGTGTGAGAGAAAGAGACAGAGTGTGTGAGAGAGAGAGACAGAGTGTGTGAGAGAGAGAGACAGAGTGTGTGAGAGAGAGAGACAGAGTGTGTGAGAGAGAGACAGAGTGTGTGTGAGAGAGACAGAGTGTGTGTGAGAGAGAGACAGAGTGTGTGTGAGAGAGAGACAGAGTGTGTGAGAGAGAGAGACAGAGTGTGTGAGAGAGAGAGACAGAGTGTGTGAGAGAGAGAGACAGAGTGTGTGAGAGAGAGACAGAGTGTGTGTGAGAGAGACAGAGTGTGTGTGAGAGAGAGACAGAGTGTGTGTGAGAGAGAGACAGAGTGTGTGAGAGAGAGAGACAGAGTGTGTGAGAGACAGACAGAGATGAAGGAAACAGGGACAAGATGGGTGACTGCTCTGAAATCCAATTATTCGATTGTGAAATGTCGGGAGTGTTGTTAAAAACCCACGCGGCTGATGTGTGGACTTCAGGGAAAGGTACAGGTCATCCTTACATAGCCAGGCCTACACGTGACTCCAGTCCCACCCTCTGTAGTTGAATGTGAAGATCCTCTGCCCTGACCTAGCAATGCATTCAGTTGGAAAGAATATTTGCTCATGGCCAGTAGAGGATGGACAGTAAATGTGACCTTGCTGATATTGGAAGACACAATAAGAGAAGATTTATTCTCAAACATGTTTTGCGAAATGGCTCCCTCAGACATGCCCCCTGGTTTTCTGCTCTGTCATGTACTGTCTGTCAGCTCCTGGACCAGTCAGACCCTACACGCGTGACTGAGTCCCAGAAACAAGCAGCAGGAACTCCACTGGTTTCATCCACACGAGGGCCTCAGGCCTCCAGGGTGATTTAACCTCTGACCTCACGGCTAACTCCAGGCAAAATGTATTTGACATCCACCAATTTGTATCTTCATTTACAGATTGTGGAGGCAAGAGGGAGTTATTCACAAGATCAGGTGGTGCTGCAAATACAAGTGATGCACAGTGAGGCCTATCGAATGGAGAGGCAGCCGGGAGTAAGGCCACAGGTGGGCACATCACGTCGAATTACATCAAATGTACAGCACAGAAACAGGCCATTCGGCCCATCTGCTCCGTGCTGGTGTTGATGCTCCCCACGAGCCTCTTCCCACCCTCTCCATCTCCCCCTATCACCATATCCTTCTATTCCTTTCTCCCTCATGTGTTTATCAAGCTTCCCCTTAAATACATCAATACTATTCACCTCAACCACTCCCTGTGATAGCGAGTTCCACATTCTCATCACTCTCTGGGGAAAGAATTCCCCTGAATTCCCCATTGGATTTATTAGTGACTGTTTTATATTTAAGGCCCCGAGTTCTGGTCTCCCCCCGACAAGTGGAAAATCTTCTCTGTGTCTACCCTCTCGAACCCCTTCCTCATTTTAAAACCTCTATCAGGTCACCCCCTCAGCTGCCTCTTTTCCAGGGAAAAGAGCCCCAGCCTGTTCAGCACCTCCTGATGGTTATAACACAGTTCTGGTAAATAGTCTTGTCCACCTGCCACTTCTAACCCCTTTGCTGCACCCTCTTGCCCAACAAACCCATCCCCAGTGTCTGTATTGGCAGCAACCGGAGAGCGAGCAGGCTCGGTAACCCATTCGCCTGTTTCCCTGATTCCGAGATTGCCCGCATTAATAAAGGAAAGCACTGAAAGCGGTTAACTTCTCCCTCTCTCCCTCACTCTGCACCTCCCTCCTCGCACAGCTTCTTCAGACAGAAATTGAAATATTTCTCCCACAGCGACTAGCTCAGTATTTTTATACATTTATCAGAATCAGCTCCCAACTTGCAGGAAGAAATAACACAAAACAAATTAGCTCCAATGACAATAAACTACTCGGTGGAGCAGCACCTGACAGAACTGATCTGATATGGTCTGGGAGAGACTGTCACTTTCAATCTGCATCAGGCCCACATTACAGTCCACTATTTCTCAATTACCTTTCAGATTGCAGGCCAACAGACGACTGCATTCTGAGGCAGTGCCGCACTGTCCGAGGATCAGTACTGAGGGAGTGCTGCACTGTCAGAGGGTCAGTACTGAGGGAGTGCTGCACTGTCGGAGGGTCAGTACTGAGGGAGTGCTGCACTGTCAGAGGGTCAGTACTGAGGGAGTGCTGCACTGTCAGAGGGTCAGTACTGAGGGAGTGCTGCAGTGTCCGAGGGTCAGTACTGAGGGAGTGCTGCACTGTCCGAGGGTCAGTACTGAGGGAGTACTGCACTGTCCGAGGGTCAGTACTGAGGGAGTGCTGCACTGTCCGAGGGTCAGTACTGAGGGAGCGCCGCACTGTCCGAGGGTCAGTACTGAGGGAGTGCTGCACTGTCGGAGGGTCAGTACTGAGGGAGTGCTGCACTGTCAGAGGGTCAGTACTGAGGGAGTGCAGCAGTGTCAGAGGGTCAGTACTGAGGGAGTGCTGCAATGTCAGAGGGTCAGTACTGAGGGAGTGCTGCACTGTCAGAGGGTCAGTACTGAGGGAGTGCAGCACTGTCAGAGGGTCAGTAATGAGGGAGTGCAGCAGTGTCAGAGGGTCAGTACTGAGGGAGTGCTGCAATGTCAGAGGGTCAGTACTGAGGGTGTGCTGCACTGTCAGAGGGTCAGTACTGAGGGAGTGCTGCACTGTCCGAGGGTCAGTACTGAGGGAGCGCCGCACTGTCCGAGGGTCAGTACTGAGGGAGTGCCGCACTGTCGGAGGGTCAGTACTGAGGGAGTGCTGCACTGTCAGAGGGTCAGTAATGAGGGAGTGCAGCAGTGTCAGAGGGTCAGTACTGAGGGAGTGCTGCAATGTCAGAGGGTCAGTACTGAGGGTGTGCTGCACTGTCCGAGGGTCAGTACTGAGGGAGTGCTGCACTGTCCGAGGGTCAGTACTGAGGGAGCGCCGCACTGTCCGAGGGTCAGTACTGAGGGAGTGCCGCACTGTCGGAGGGTCAGTACTGAGGGAGTGCTGCACTGTCAGAGGGTCAGTACTGAGGGAGTGCAGCAGTGTCAGAGGGTCAGTACTGAGGGAGTGCTGCAATGTCAGAGGGTCAGTACTGAGGGTGTGCTGCACTGTCAGAGGGTCAGTACTGAGGGTGTGCTGCACTGTCAGAGGGTCAGTACTGAGGGAGTGCAGCACTGTCAGAGGGTCAGTAATGAGGGAGTGCAGCAGTGTCAGAGGGTCAGTACTGAGGGAGTGCTGCAATGTCAGAGGGTCAGTACTGAGGGTGTGCTGCACTGTCAGAGGGTCAGTACTGAGGGAGTGCTGCACTGTCAGAGGGTCAGTACTGAGGGAGTGCTGCACTGTCAGAGGGTCAGTACTGAGGGAGCGCCGCACTGTCGGAGGGTCAGTACTGAGGGAGTGCTGCACTGTCAGAGGGTCAGTACTGAGGGAGTGCTGCACTGTCGGAGGGTCAGTACTGAGGGAGCGCCGCACTGTCGGAGGGTCAGTACTGAGGGAGTGCTGCACTGTCAGAGGGTCAGTACTGAGGGAGTGCTGCACTGTTGGAGGGTCAGTACTGAGGGAGTGCTGCACTGTCGGAGGGTCAGTACTGAGGGAGTGCTGCACTGTCGGAGGGTCAGTACTGAGGGAGTGCTGCACTGTTGGAGGGTCAGTACTGAGGGAGCACTGCACTGTCGGAGGGTCAGTACTGAGGGAGTGCTGCACTGTCGGAGGGTCAGTACTGAGGGAGTGCTGCACTGTCGGAGGGTCAGTACTGAGGGAGTGCTGTACTGGCGGAGGGTCAGTACTGAGGGAGCGCTGCACTGTCCGAGGGTCAGTACTGAGGGAGTGCTGCACTGTCCGAGGGTCAGTACTGAGGGAGTGCTGCACTGTCGGAGGGTCAGTACTGAGGGAGTGCTGTACTGGCGGAGGGTCAGTACTGAGGGAGCGCTGCACTGTGGGAGGGTCAGTACTGAGGTATTATCTGGCCATTAGGACATTGTTTGTGGGATCTTACTGTGCTCAACTGGGCCCCTGTATTTCCTATATTACAATAGCTTCTACACTTTAAGAAAAAGTATTTCATTGGCTGTGAAGCACTTTGGGAGGGTCTGGGGTGTGAAAGGTGCTATAGAAATGCAAGACTTTCTTTGGTGAAGTGGAATATCACAGTGTCCGGCTTCAGACTCAGTCCGACCCAGGTTTCCCAGCCTCCAGACCCTGTCTCTCCATCACAACATGGCTCATCTCTCAGCTGTAACCTCGATACTGCCTCACGTCCCTGATTTGTCTTGTTTGCAATACTGCTGATTATAGCATGTGCATTCATCGCAGTTCCTTTATTTCAACAACAGACTTGGCAGCAAGGACAAAACCACAAACTGATACTCACTGTCTACATTAGCATCCACAAACCAGAAGGTTCACATCTCAAACTATTACCCCAGTGAGAGTCAGTGTGTGTGGAACTGTCCCCCAGTGAGAGTCAGTGCGTGTGGAACTGTACCCCAGTGAGAGTCAGTGTGTGTGGAACTGTACCCCAGTGAGAGTCAGTGCGTGTGGAACTGTCCCCCAGTGAGAGTCAGTGCGTGTGGAACTGTACCCCAGTGAGAGTCAGTGTGTGTGGAACTGTCCCCCAGTGAGAGTCAGTGTGTGTGGAACTGTACCCCAGTGAGAGTCAGTGCGTGTGGAACTGTCCCCCAATGAGAGTCAGTGCGTGTGGAACTGTACCCCAGTGAGAGTCAGTGCGTGTGGAACTGTACCCCAGTGAGAGTCAGTGTGTGTGGAACTGTACCCCAGTGAGAGTCAGTGTGTGTGGAACTGTACCCCAGTGAGAGTCAGTGTGTGTGGAACTGTACCCCAGTGAGAGTCAGTGTGTGTCGAACTGTCCCCCAATGAGAGTCAGTGTGTGTGGAACTGTACCCCAGTGAGAGTCAGTGTGTGTGGAACTGTACCCTCGTGAGAGTCAGTGTGTGTGGAACTGTACCCCAGTGAGAGTCAGTGTGTGTGGAACTGTACCCCAGTGAGAGTCAGTGTGTGTGTGGAACTGTACACCAGTGAGAGTCAGTGTGTGTGGAACTGTACCCCAATGTGAGTCAGTGTGTGTGGAACTGTACCCCAGTGAGAGTCAGTGTGTGTGTGGAACTGTACACCAGTGAGAGTCAGTGTGTGTGTGGAACTGTACACCAGTGAGAGTCAGTGTGTGTGGAACTGTACCCCAATGTGAGTCAGTGTGTGTGGAACTGTACCCCAGTGAGAGTCAGTGTGTGTGTGGAACTGTACACCAGTGAGAGTCAGTGTGTGTGGAACTGTACCCCAATGTGAGTCAGTGTGTGTGGAACTGTACCCCAGTGAGAGTCAGTGTGTGTGGAACTGTCCCCCAATGTGAGTCAGTGTGTGTGGAACTGTACCCCAGTGAGAGTCAGTGTGTGTGGAACTGCATCCCAGTGAGAGTCAGTGTGTGTGGAACTGTACCCCAATGTGAGTCAGTGTGTGTGGAACTGTACCCCAATGTGAGTCAGTGTGTGTGGAACTGCATCCCAGTGAGAGTCAGTGTGTGTGGAACTGTACCCCAGTGAGAGTCAGTGTGTGTGGAACTGTACCCCAGTGAGAGTCAGTGTGTGTGGAACTGTACCCCAGTGAGAGTCAGTGCGTGTGGAACTGTACCCCAGTGAGAGTCAGTGTGTGGGACTGTACCCCAGTGAGAGTCAGTGTGTGTGGAACTGTACCCCAGTGAGAGTCAGTGTGTGTGGAACTGTACCCCAGTGAGAGTCAGTGCGTGTGGAACTGTACCCCAGTGAGAGTCAGTGTGTGGAACTGTACCCCAGTGAGAGTCAGTGTGTGTGGAACTGTACCCCAGTGAGAGTCAGTGTGTGGAACTGTACCCCAGTGAGAGTCAGTGTGTGTGGAACTGTACCCCAGTGAGAGTCAGTGTGTGTGGAACTGTACCCCAGTGAGAGTCAGTGTGTGTGGAACTGTACCCCAATGTGAGTCAGTGTGTGTGGAACTGTACCCCAGTGAGAGTCAGTGTGTGTGGAACTGTACCCCAGTGAGAGTCAGTGTGTGTGGAACTGTACCCCAATGTGAGTCAGTGTGTGTGGAACTGTCCCCCAATGTGAGTCAGTGTGTGTGGAACTGTACCCCAGTGAAAGTCAGTGCGTGTGGAACTGTACACCAGTGAGAGTCAGTGCGTGTGGAACTGTACCCCAGTGAGAGTCAGTGCGTGTGGAACTGTACACCAGTGAGAGTCAGTGTGTGTGGAACCGTACCCCAGTGAGAGTCAGTGTGTGTGGAACTGTACCCCAGTGAGAGTCAGTGCGTGTGGAACTGTACCGCAGTGAGAGTCAGTGTGTGTGGAACTGTATCCCAGTGAGAGTCAGTGTGTGTGGAACTGTACCCCAGTGAGAGTCAGTGTGTGTGGAACTGTACCCCAGTGAGAGTCAGTGCGTGTGGAACTGTACCCCAGTGAGAGTCAGTGTGTGTGGAACTGTATTCCAGTGAGAGTCAGTGTCTTCGGGACTAGTGGTTTGGAGTGTGGGAACATGATGGCTAGCATTCCACTACTACGTTGCCTGTTTGACTCACTCATGAGGGTACTTGGGCCAGATTAAGAGTTCGTCACAAGCTGCAGAGCCCACATGAAAACTGTTCCCTCACCTCCCCCAATTCCTGGCCTGACAAATCTGTGCTGAGGATGTTGTCAGGAAGCTCTGGTCCTCTCAGTAATGCTTCACTCCCAGCTCTCAGACTCCCAGGTGGGACACAATGGGCAAAGGTCTGAGCTGAGAGTCGTGTCCACTCCACCTCTTGATTCGTACCTCTCGACGGGAATTCAATTAACCTTTGATCAGATGATGCAAAGAGCTGGGTATTTTTAAGAGCAACGCATCAATGCCTTATGAAAGAAATTTAATTACAAGGTGTCTTAGGGTCAGTGCAGATGCAAATTCTAATTAATGCATCATTACTGGGATTGCAATTTATAATTAGCTCTGATGATTAGCAGTATTTCCTCTTGACTATTGCACATGCTCCAGTGCCTGTTCGAGAACTACCAGAGGGACTCCAAGTAAATGAGGCATCCTGGCCCACCAGAATACCTGCACTGAGTTAGTGACACGGGACTGATTGAACCATTCACACTGATTCCCAGCATGTGTTTATCCAGTGTATATTGAACTGGCAGAGATGACTGGGTTGCAGTTTAAATTTGGGTTAGCCCCCTGAGCTGCAGAGGGAAAAGGAGTCTCAGTTTAACTCATCCACACTCCCTGGCTGCAATGACAGAGCATCTCTGTCTCTCAGTCCCTCTCGCTTTCCTCCATTCTGCACGTTCCCTCAGTCACTCGATCATCTCACTCTCTCTAAGCCTGCTGCACCTTCAGTCACGCTGTAACCCATCTCCCAGCATGCTGAACGTTCCCACTCATTCCCTGAGTAAATGCCTTCCAGTGTCCCTCTCTCTTTACCCCACACTCTCTATCAGCATTAGTCTGGAGAGTCTTGACATTTTCAACCTGAGGAGGAAGCAGCTGAGAGTTGATTGTATCCAGTGATGGTGATGGAAATACTAAATTCAGAACAAACTTAAAATTTAACTGTGGACACTGGTTTAAACTTGTAAATGTAAATGAAAACAGGTTTCAGAAATAAGTTCTGGAACTGAGAGTGATGGAGCCGAGTGGTGAAATGAGACTGCGAGTAAAATATTGACAGTAAAAACCCAGGCATCATTCAGGAACTAATTGGATTCTGTTGCCTGGATGAACGAAGGGGTCATCAATATAAAACAGTCACTAATAAATCCAATAGGGAATTCCGGAGAATTCTTTCCCCAGAGAGTGGTGAGAATATGGAACTCACTATCACAGGGAGTGGTTGAGGTGAATAGTGTCGATACATTTAAGGGGAAGCTGGATAAACACATGAGGGAGAAAGGAATAGAAGGATATGGTGATAGGGGGAGATGGAGAGAGGGTGAGAGGAGGCTCGTGGGGAGCAGAAACACCAGCACGGAGCAAATGGGCCAAATGGCCTGTTTTTGTGCTGGATGTAATTAAGAGGGGCTGAATGGCCTCCTCATTCCTTGTAACGTTATGGGACTTCCAGCTCTCCCACATTACAGCACATCACACATCATTGGCTGTCAAGTGTTTGGGGATGTCCTGAGGCTACAGAAATGAAGTTCTTTCTTTCCCCATTCCCCCGCTAATCCCCCTCCCCACCCAACATCCCTAAAGACTCAAG
>NW_027140161.1:67500-80449 GCF_036365525.1 Heterodontus francisci
GCATTCCAGATCCTAAACACTCACTGAACCTGCCTCCACCACACTCTCAGACAGTGCATTCCAGATCCGAAACACTCACTGAACCTGCCTCCACCACACGCTCACGCAGTGCATTCCAGATCCTAAACACTCACTGAACCTGCCTCCACCACACTCTCAGACAGTACATTCCAGATCCTAAACACACACTGAACCTGCCTCCACCACACTCTCAGACAGTGCATTCCAGATCCTAAACACTCACTGAACCTGCCTCCACCACACTCTCAGGCAGTGCATTCCAGATCCTAAACACTCACTGAACCTGCCTCCACCACACGCTCACGCAGTGCATTCCAGATCCTAAACACTCACTGAAACTGCCTCCACCACACTCTCAGACAGTACATTCCAGATCCTAAACACACACTGAACCTGCCTCCACCACACTCTCAGACAGTGCATTCCAGATCCTAAACACTCACTGAACCTGCCTCCACCACACTCTCAGGCAGTGCATTCCAGATCCTAAACACTCACTGAACCTGCCTCCACTACACTCTCAGACAGTGCATTCCTGATCCTAAACACTCACTGAATCTGCCTCCACCACACTCTCACGCAGTGCATTCCAGATCCTAAACACTCACTGAACCTGCCCCCACCACACTCTCAGTGCATTCCAGATCCTAAACACTCACTGAACCTGCCTCCACCTCCAGATCCTAAACACACACTGAACCTGCCTCCACCGCACTCTCAGGCAGTGTATTCCAGATCCTAAACACTCACTGAACCTGCCTCCACTACACTCTCACGCAGTGCATTCCAGATCCTAAACACTCACTGAACCTGCCTCCACCACACTCTCAGACAGTGCATTCCAGATCCTAAACACTCACTGAACCTGCCTCCACCGCACTCTCAGGCAGTGCATTCCAGATCCTAAACACTCACTGAACCTGCCTCCACTACACTCTCAGACAGTGCATTCCAGATCCTAAACACTCACTGAACCTGCCTCCACCACACTCTCAGACAGTGCATTCCAGATCCTAAACACTCACTGAACCTGCCTCCACCACACTCTCAGACAGTGCATTCCAGATCCTAAACACTCACTGAACCTGCCTCCACCACACTCTCACGCAGTGCATTCCAGATCCTAAACACTCACTGAACCTGCCTCCACCACACTCTCAGACAGTGCATTCCAGATCCTAAACACTCACTGAACCTGCCTCCACCACACTCTCAGGCAGTGCATTCCAGATCCTAAACACTCACTGAACCTGCCTCCACTACACTCTCAGACAGTGCATTCCTGATCCTAAACACTCACTGAACCTGCCTCCACCACACTCTCAGGCAGTGCATTCCAGATCCTAAACACTCACTGAACCTGCCTCCACTACACTCTCAGACAGTGTATTCCAGATCCTAAACACACACTGAACCTGTTTCCACCACACTCTCAGGCAGTGCATTCCTGATCCTAAACACTCACTGAACCTGCCTCCACCGCACTCTCAGACAGTGCATTCCAGATCCTAAACACTCACTGAACCTGCCTCCACCACACTCTCAGACAGTGCATTCCTGATCCTAAACACTCACTGAACCTGCCTCCACCACACTCTCAGGCAGTGCATTCCAGATCCTAAACACTCACTGAACCTGCCTCCACCACACTCTCAGGCAGTGCATTCCTGATCCTAAACACTCACTGAACCTGCCCCCACCACACTCTCAGTGCATTCCAGATCCTAAACACTCACTGAACCTGCCTCCACCACACTCTCACGCAGTGCATTCCAGATCCAAAACACACACTGAACCTGCCTCCACCGCACTCTCAGACAGTGCATTCCTGATCCTAAACACTCACTGAACCTGCCCCCACCACACTCTCAGTGCATTCCAGATCCTAAACACTCACTGAACCTGCCTCCACCACACTCTCACGCAGTGCATTCCAGATCCAAAACACACACTGAACCTGCCCCCACCACACTCTCAGACAGTGCATTCCAGATCCTAAATACACACTGAACCTGCCTCCACCACACTCTCAAACGGTGCATTGCAGATCCTAAACACTCACTGAACCTGCCTCCACCACACTCTCAGACAGTGCATTCCAGATCCTAAACACTCACTGAACCTGCCTCCACCACACTCTCAGACAGTGCATTCCAGATCCTAAACACTCACTGAACCTGCCTCCACCACACTCTCAGACAGTGCATTCCAGATCCTAAACACTCACTGAACCTGCCTCCACCACACTCTCAGACAGTGCATTCCAGATCCTAAACACTCACTGAACCTGCCTCCACCACACTCTCAGACAGTGCATTCCAGATCCTAAACACTCACTGAACCTGCCTCCACCACACTCTCAGGCAGTGCATTCCAGATCCTAAACACTCACTGAACCTGCCTCCACTACACTCTCAGACAGTGCAATCCAGATCCTAAACACTCACTGAACCTGCCTCCACCACACTCTCAGACAGTGCATTCCTGATCCTAAACACTCACTGAACCTGCCCCCACCACACTCTCAGTGCATTCCAGATCCTAAACACTCACTGAACCTGCCTCCACCACACTCTCAGACAGTGCATTCCTGATCCTAAACACTCACTGAACCTGCCCCCACCACACTCTCAGTGCATTCCAGATCCTAAACACTCACTGAACCTGCCTCCACCACACTCTCAGACAGTGCATTCCAGATCCTAAACACTCACTGAACCTGCCTCCACCACACTCTCAGACAGTGCATTCCAGATCCTAAACACACACTGAACCTGCCTCCACCACACTCTCAGATAGTGCATTCCAGATCCTAAACACACACTGAACCTGCCTCCACCACACTCTCAGACAGTGCATTCCAGATCCTAAACACTCACTGAACCTGCCTCCACCTCCAGATCCTAAACACACACTGAACCTGCCTCCACCACACTCTCAGGCAGTGCATTCCAGATCCTAAACACTCACTGAACCTGCCTCCACCTCCAGATCCTAAACACACACTGAACCTGCCTCCACCACACTCTCAGGCAGTGCATTCCAGATCCTAAACACACACTGAACCTGCCTCCACCACACTCTCAGACAGTGTATTCCAGATCCTAAACACTCCCTGAACCTGCCTCCACCACACTCCCAGACAGTGCATTCCAGATCCTAAACACTCCCTGAACCTGCCTCCACCACACTCTCAGACAGTGCATTCCAGATCCTAAACACTCACTGAACCTGCCTCCACCTCCAGATCCTAAACACACACTGAACCTGCCTCCACCACACTCTCAGGAAGTGCATTCCAGATCCTAAACACTCCCTGAACCTGCCTCCACCACACTCTCAGACAGTGCATTCCTGATCCTGAACACTCACTGAACCTGCCTCCACCACACTCTCAGACAGTGCATTCCAGATCCTAAACACTCACTGAACCTGCCTCCACCGCACTCTCAGACAGTGCATTCCAGATCCTAAACACTCACTGAACCTGCCTCCACCTCCAGATCCTAAACACACACTGAACCTGCCTCCACCGCACTCTCAGACAGTGAATTCCAGATCCTAAACACTCACTGAACCTGCCCCCACCACACTCTCAGGCAGTGTATTCCAGATCCTAAACACTCACTGAACCTGCCTCCACCACACTCTCAGGCAGTGCATTCCAGATCCTAAACACACACTGAACCTGCCTCCACCACACTCTCAGACAGTGCATTCCAGATCCTAAACACTCACTGAACCTGCCTCCACCACACTCTCAGACAGTGCATTCCAGATCCTAAACACTCACTGAACCTGCCTCCACCGCACTCTCAGACAGTGCATTCCAGATCCTAAACACTCACTGAACCTGCCTCCACCTCCAGATCCTAAACACACACTGAACCTGCCTCCACCACACTCTCAGGCAGTGCATTCCAGATCCTAAACACTCACTGAACCTGCCTCCACCACACTCTCAGGCAGTGCATTCCAGATCCTAAACACACACTGAACCTGCCTCCACCACACTCTCAGACAGTGCATTCCAGATCCTAAACACTCACTGAACCTGCCTCCACCACACTCTCAGACAGTGCATTCCTGATCCTGAACACTCACTGAACCTGCCTCCACCACACTCTCAGACAGTGCATTCCAGATCCTAAACACTCACTGAACCTGCCTCCACCACACTCTCAGACAGTGCATTCCAGATCCTAAACACTCACTGAACCTGCCTCCACCACACTCTCAGACAGTGCATTCCAGATCCTAAACACACACTGAACCTGCCTCCACCACACTCTCAGACAGTGCATTCCAGATCCTAAACACTCACTGAACCTGCCTCCACCACACTCTCAGACAGTGCATTCCTGATCCTGAACACTCACTGAACCTGCCTCCACCACACTCTCAGACAGTGCATTCCAGATCCTAAACACTCACTGAACCTGCCTCCACCACACTCTCAGACAGTGCATTCCAGATCCTAAACACTCACTGAACCTGCCTCCACCACACTCTCAGACAGTGCATTCCAGATCCTAAACACTCACTGAACCTGCCTCCACCACACTCTCAGACAGTGCATTCCAGATCCTAAACACACACTGAACCTGCCTCCACCGCACTCTCACGCAGTGCATTCCAGATCCTAAACACTCCCTGAACCTGCCTCCACCACACTCTCAGACAGTGCATTCCAGATCCTAAACACTCACTGAACCTGCCTCCACCGCACTCTCAGACAGTGCATTCCAGATCCTAAACACTCACTGAACCTGCCTCCACCACACTCTCAGGCAGTGCATTCCAGATCCTAAACACTCACTGAACCTGCCTCCACTACACTCTCAGACAGTGCATTCCTGATCCTAAACACTCACTGAACCTGCCTCCACTACACTCTCAGACAGTGCATTCCTGATCCTAAACACTCACTGAACCTGCCTCCACCACACTCTCAGGCAGTGCATTCCAGATCCTAAACACTCACTGAACCTGCCTCCACCACACTCTCAGACAGTGCATTCCAGATCCTCAACACTCACTGAACCTGCCTCCACCACACTCTCAGACAGTGCATTCCAGATCCTAAACACTCATTGAACCTGCCTCCACCACACTCTCAGACAGTGCATTCCAGATCCTAAACACTCACTGAACCTGCCTCCACTACACTCTCAGACAGTGCATTCCTGATCCTAAACACTCACTGAACCTGCCTCCACTACACTCTCAGACAGTGCTTTCCAGATCCTAAACACACACTGAACCTGCCTCCACCACACTCTCAGACAGTGCATTCCAGATCCTAAACACTCACTGAACCTGCCTCCACCACACTCTCAGACAGTGTATTCCAGATCCTAAACACTCACTGAACCTGCCTCCACCACACTCTCAGACAGTGCATTCCAGATCCTAAACACTCACTGAACCTGCCTCCACCACACTCTCAGACAGTGTATTCCAGATCCTAAACACTCACTGAACCTGCCTCCACCACACTCTCAGACAGTGCATTCCAGATCCTAAACACTCACTGAACCTGCCTCCACCACACTCTCAGACAGTGCATTCCAGATCCTAAACACTCACTGAACCTGCCTCCACCACACTCTCAGACAGTGCATTCCAGATCCTAAACACTCACTGAACCTGCCTCCACCACACTCTCAGACAGTGCATTCCAGATCCTAAACACTCACTGAACCTGCCTCCACCACACTCTCAGACAGTGCATTCCAGATCCTAAACACTCACTGAACCTGCCTCCACCACACTCTCAGACAGTGCATTCCAGATCCTAAACACTCACTGAACCTGCCTCCACCACACTCTCAGACAGTGCATTGCAGATCCTGAACACTCACTGAACCTGCCTCCACCACACTCTCAGACAGTGCATTCCAGATCCTAAACACTCACTGAACCTGCCTCCACCACACTCTCAGACAGTGCATTCCAGATCCTAAACACTCACTGAACCTGCCTCCACCACACTCTCAGACAGTGCATTCCAGATCCTAAACACTCACTGAACCTGCCTCCACCACACTCTCAGACAGTGCATTCCAGATCCTAAACACTCACTGAACCTGCCTCCACCACACTCTCAGACAGTGCATTCCAGATCCTAAACACTCCCTGAACCTGCCTCCACCACACTCTCAGGCAGTGCATTCCAGATCCTAAACACTCCCTGAACCTGCCTCCACCACACTCTCAGGCAGTGCATTCCAGATCCTAAACACTCCCTGAACCTGCCTCCACCACACTCTCAGGCAGTGCATTCCAGATCCTAAACACTCACTGAACCTGCCTCCACCACACTCTCAGACAGTACATTCCAGATCCTAAACACTCACTGAACCTGCCTCCACCACACTCTCAGACAGTGCATTCCAGATCCTAAACACTCACTGAACCTGCCTCCACCACACTCTCAGACAGTGCATTCCAGATCCTAAACACTCACTGAACCTGCCTCCACCACACTCTCAGACAGTGCATTGCAGATCCTGAACACTCACTGAACCTGCCTCCACCACACTCTCAGACAGTGCATTCCAGATCCTAAACACTCACTGAAAATGCCTCCACCACACTCTCAGACAGTGCATTCCAGATCCTAAACACTCACTGAACCTGCCTCCACCGCACTCTCAGACAGTGCATTCCAGATCCTAAACACTCACTGAACCTGCCTCCACCACACTCTCAGACAGTGCATTCCAGATCCTAAACACTCACTGAACCTGCCTCCACCTCCAGATCCTAAACACACACTGAACCTGCCTCCACCACACTCTCAGGCAGTGCATTCCAGATCCTAAACACTCACTGAACCTGCCTCCACCACACTCTCAGACAGTGCATTGCAGATCCTGAACACTCACTGAACCTGCCTCCACCACACTCTCAGACAGTGTATTCCAGATCCTAAACACTCACTGAACCTGCCTCCACCACACTCTCAGACAGTGCATTCCAGATCCTAAACACTCACTGAACCTGCCTCCACCGCACTCTCAGACAGTGCATTCCAGATCCTAAACACTCACTGTGTGAAAAAGTTTTTCCTGATGTCACTATTGCTTCTTTTGCTAATTACTTTATATCTATACCTTCTCGTTCTCGATCCGTTCACGAGTGGGAACAGTTTCTCTCTATCTACTCTGTCCAGACCCCTCATGATTTTGAATACCTCTATCAAATCACCTCTCAGCCTTCTCTTCTCCAAGGAAAACAGTCCTAACTTCTCCAATCTATCTTCATAACTGAAATTCCTCATCCCTGGAACCATTCCCATGAATCTTTTCTGTACTCTCTCCAATGCCCTCACATCTTTCCTCAAGTGCGGCGCCCAGAACTCCAGCAATACTCCAGCTGAGGCCGAACTAGGTCTTATACAAGTTCAACATAACTTCCTTGCTCTTGTACTCTCTGTCCCTATTAATAAAGCCTGGGACACTGTATGCTTCATCAGCCACTTCCTCAAGCTATCCTACCACCTTCAATGACTTATGCACATATACACCCAGGTCTCTCTGCTCCTACATCCCCTTTCGAACTGTACACTTTATTTTATATTGTCTCTCCATGTTCTTCCTACCAAAATGAATCACTTCACATTTTTCTGCATTGAACTTCATCTACCACCTGTCCACCCATTCCACCAACTTGTCTATGTCCTTTTGAGGTTCTACAATATCCTCCTCACAGTTCACAATACTTCCAAGTTTCATATCATCTGCAAACTTTGAAATTGTGCCCTCTACACCAAGGTCTAGGTCATTAATATATATCAGGAAAAGCAAGGGTCCCAACACTGACCCCTGGGGAACTCCACTACAAAACTTACTCCAGCCCGCAAAACATCCATTAACCACTACCTTTTGTTTCCTGTCACACAACATATTCCCTGTCCGTCCTGCCACTGTCTCTTTTATATCATGAGCTGCAAGTTTGCTGGCAAGTCTGGAATGTGGCACTTTATCAAATGCCTTTTGCAAGTACATGTCCCGTTACTGCAGCTGATTGGAAGACAGTGAAAAGGGCATAGGGGTTTCAAAGCAAGACCCGGAGTGGGAGAGGGGCAAAGCAAGAGGCCAAGATGGACAACAGGGTACTATAGATTGAGAATGCCCAAGAGCTAGAGTGGGGAAGGGGGGTGGGGAATGTACTTAGACAGAGAGTTAGCAGCTCAAGGAATGCTTTACCTCAAAGAACTCTTGAAGCAGAAGTTTGGAACATCATTTAAAAGAGGAATTGGAAAAGGATTTGAAAGGATACAGGGCCAGGGAAAGGCAATGGGGTAGAGAAAGTAGCTCCAAGTGAGCAGCTAGCACTGGGTATATGGGCCAAATGGCCATGAACCATGTGCTTTAGGTTGGTGGAAAGAATGGGGACAAGTCCATATGAAGGTGTCATGTCCAGGATGGAACAAGTGAAATAGGATAGGAGGGAACGTGGGACTTCTCAATAGTGACTGCTATAGAATGAGAGACAGGCAGTTTACCCCATTCTCATCAACACCAACAACCCATCCTCAAGAACATCTCACAACGTTCACCAAAGGCACAAATGAATGATTGATTTGGAATCAAAATCCCCCAAATCTCTGTCATTGTGCTCAATCGGGGGCCTCGATAATGAGGCGGTGTTAGTGATGGCACAGATATGTGGTCAGAAAATCATCTCGACGTCAAACTGAACGTCAAATTCCTCATCTTTCTGCTGTACACAGTGCTCCTCCCCTCATGTCACCTTCCTACCTCCTACACCAGGATCTGTATGGGGGACTGTGCTCATGGGATAGGGTAACGGGACAGGTGGTTGCCAGGTAACGGGACAGGTGGTTGCCAGGTAACGGGACGGGTGGTTGCCAGGTAACGGGACGGGTGGTTGCCAGGTAACGGGACGGGTGCACCTGTATTGATCAGCTGAAAGGGGATTGGAATGGAGTCGGGATTCAGAAAGATAGACAGTGATGAAAATGGTTTGGATGATCCCACAGATTAGATGTGAATGATGGAACAGAGACTGTTACTGGATGGTCTCACTTGCTGCTATCTTTGTCAGTGGCTCCTTATATTGTCCTGGGACGGTGCTTATTCCTGTTAAAGTCTTTACATCAGCCCCTCACCTCCCTTTAATCAGGGCCGGCATTAGAACCCAGGCCCCACAGCTGAAAGGCCTGTTCACCAACTAGATTTACTGGTGCCCCCTGTTCCCCCTCCCCTAAAGCTGGCTAAAGGTGACTGAGGCACGTTGAGAATGGATCCTCGGAGAGAAGATTTCACTTGTTTTCAAATTCCACCATGGCCTCACTCCCTCCCAAATCTCTGTAACCTCCTCTCCAGCCCCGACAACCCTCCCTATCTCTGTAACCTCCTCCAGCCCCTACAACCCTCCCTATCTCTGTAACCTCCACCAGCCCCTACAACCCTCCCTATCTCTGTAACCTCCTCCAGCCCCTACAACCCTCCCTATCTCTCTGTAACCTCCTCCAGCCCCTACAACCCTCCCTATCTCTGTAACCTCCTCCAGCCCCTACAACCCTCCCTATCTCTGTAACCTCCTCCAGCCCCTACACCCTCCCCTATCTCTGTAACCTCCTCCAGCCCCTACAAACGCTCCCTATCTCTGTAACCTCCTCCAGCCCCTACAACCCTCCCTATCTCTGTAACCTCCTCCAGCCCCTACAACCCTCCCTGATCTCTGTAACCTCCTCCAGCCCCTACAACCCTCCCTATCTCTGTAAACTCCTCCAGCCCCTACAACCCTCCCTATCTCTGTAACCTCCTCCAGCCCCTACAACCCTCCCTATCTCTGTAACCTCCTCCAGCCCCTACACCCCTCCCTATCTCTGTAACCTCCTCCAGCCCCTACACCCATCCCTATCTCTGTAACCTCCTCCAGCCCCTACAACGCTCCCTATCTCTGTAACCTCCTCCAGCCCCTACAACCCTCCCTATCTCTGTAACCTCCTCCAGCCCCTACAACCCTCCCTATCTCTGTAACCTCCTCCAGCCCCTACAACCCTCCTATCTCTGTAACCTCCTCCAGCCCCTACAACCCTCCCTATCTCTGTAACCTCCTCCAGCCCCCTACAACCCTCCCTATCTCTGTAACCTCCTCCAGCCTCTACACCCCTCCCTATCTCTGTAACCTCCTCCAGCCCCTACACCCCTCCCTATCTCTGTAACCTCCTCCAGCCCCTACAACGCTCCCTATCTCTGTAACCTCCTCCAGCCCCTACAACCCTCCCTATCTCTGTAACCTCCTCCAGCCCCTACAAACCCTCCCTATCGTCTGTAACCTCCTCCAGCCCCTACAAATCCTCCCTATCTCTGTAACCTCCTCCAGCCCCCACACCCCTCCCTATCTCTGTAACCTCCTCTCCAGCCCCTACAAACCCTCCCCTATCTCTGTAACCTCCTCCAGCCCCTACAACCCTCCCTATCTCTGTAACCTCCTCCAACCCCTAAGCAACCCTCCCTATCTCTGTAACCTCCTCCAGCCCTTACAACCCTCCCTATCTCTGTAACCTCCTCCAACCTCGACAACCCTCCCTATCTCTGTAACCTCCTCCAGCCCCTACAACCCTCCCTATCTCTGTAACCTCCTCCAACCTCGACAACCCTCCCCTATCTCTGTAACCTCCTCCAGCCCCACAATCCTCCGAGACCTCTGTGCTCCTCCAATTTTGTCCTCCTGACCATCCCCCGATTCCCATCGCTCCACCATTGGCGGCCAGTGCCTTCAGCTGCCTGGGGCCCTGAGCTCTGGAATTCCCTCCCTAAAACCTCTCCACCTCTCTCTCCTCCTTTAAGATGCTCTTTAAAAACCGACCTCTTTGGTCATCTGTCCTAATATCTCCATATGTGGCTTGGGGTCATGTTTTGTTTGATAATGCTCTCCTGTGAAGCACTTGGAATGTTCTGCTACGATACAGGTGCTATATAAATGCAAGTTATGGTTGATGAGATAATGAGGCACAGGACCCCCAGTCGCTGGCTAACTGCATCATCAAAATTTTAACTTTGGCAGCTGGAATTCACTGCCATTAATGTGTCTTTGCTCGGTATCTGTCACCAATATGGAGTGTGTCTGGGTCAGTGGCACGAGGACAAAGTGAAGGGTTGATATGAAAGTCCCTCAATAGCAGGAGTGAACGAGTCAGTCCTCGAATCCTCGGAGTCAGGGCTAATAGTGTCTTGCCTAGAAAACGGAGGTAACTTCACATCAGATCACATCAAGTGATGATAGACCCGGGGGCACAAGAACATTGCAGATTCTCTCTGGCTTCACTCAGTCTCTCTGATAAGCACGGACTGCGTCAGAGACGGTGAGGGTGGAGGGTAGGAGAGTACTTGGAATGGATGTGATACGAGATCGAGTTCCTCATGCATTGTATTTTTTCTATAAGTGAACGGGCTTTCAGGCAGTTTCAAGCCTGCATTGTCAGGACAAGTTAAGTACACTTCACTAAGCATTCACAGTGGGACCACATTCCTTGCTGTAGGTCAATACATCTAAATGGACAGTGGGATCTTTCTGGACCTGAGATCTAAACTGAAATGCAGTTAATTACCATCCCAGTCCCTAAAGTGTGTGTTTTAGCCCCTGAAGACTGGGCTCCACCTAACGATTCTGCTCCCCCTCACCCCCGTCACAAGTCATTACTTCAATATTGGGCAGTGAGGAGGGAGCTGGAATTGCCCGAGGGGAATGGGGGAGGGAGTATATAATCAGGTCACCCAGGTCAGGGTCACTGGGCTTGACATCACTTGCTGACACCCGCTAGAAGATATTGAAGAGGACAGCAAGACGAGATTGTGGAGACAGGAGAGAGAGAATCAGTTGTGGAATATTTCCAGGTGAATGGTCCATGGTAAAGAAGGGGGGCAAGTTAAAGGGAGAGGGGAAACCAGCAGACGGCACAGGGATGGCGAATGGAAAGAGGCAAATCGAGTCACTCATCGAGTACTGAGACAAACACATCTGAAAGGAGCTGGATCGAAACCCGGGCCCTCCTTTTAGACGCATTAAAGCCAGCTGGTTCAAACACGTTCCCCCTCCCTCCCCGCCCAACACCCTCTCTCCAACCACACCCCCCCCCCCCCCCCCCAGTCACTCTGTCGCCTGTATTAATGATTTTGACAAAATGAGACTCTGGATATGCAGAACTAGAGCAGGCAGAAGAGAGAGCCCCATATGACGGAGGAACAGTACAGGGATTGTGAAGGTGTTTTAAAAGCACTGCCTTCCCTCTCCCCCTCGGATCCCCCTCGGCCCCTACCCCTCCCTGCCTCTCCCAGCTGACAGATGCTATTGAGAGACACTGAGCGTGTATTCCATAGTCAATTAGCTCACTTCACTTCCAGTCACCTGCTTCCTTGTCCCTTGCAACATTCTCCAACTTCTGGCCCCTTACTATTGCCAATGTTTTACAGCTGGAATGGAATTCATTAACATCCCCCCGCCCTCCATCCCCCACTGAGAGGAGGGGCTCATTCTTCCCTCCAGAAATTCCTTGTCTGCCTCCGTGCAGGGTCAAGGGTCACAGATGACTTGTGTGAATGTTTTAACCTCCTCACCTGCAATTGCCTCAATCACTGTCTGTCCTCTGGGTATAAGGCAGGGCCTGTCCATTGGAATAACTTGTTTTTAGTTAAATATTTTCTTTAAGGGGGCTTTCCCTGTACTGGTTAGAGAGCTGGCCCAACATAGCAGCATTTCAGAGTCCACTAGGCCGGAACTTTACACCAATCCTCAGGAGTCCAACAACTCACAAAGTGGATTGAAAACAAACTGTACACAGGCAGCAGAACTTAACAGGGAACTGGAGAGAGAGAGAGAGAGAGGGGGGGGGCGAGAGAGAGAGAGAGGGGGGGGCGAGAGAGAGAGAGAGGGGGGGCGAGAGAGAGAA
>NW_027140161.1:80649-174601 GCF_036365525.1 Heterodontus francisci
TAAGACTTCAATCGGGGGTGGGGGGGGGGGGGGGGGATATGAAGTATTCAGTCACTGCCCTTGTGAAAATGCCTTTTTGTATCTTCAAGACAGTAAAAGAATTCACTTCTTCAAGGAGACACACAGCTGTCTTTCATTCCATCTCACTCAGCAGGTCATTGGAGGTAAACAGAGACAATAGGACCTGATGTAGTGGACACAGGATCCCACTAAACCACAGACTAGAACATCACGTGTTAAACTCATCCTGCTGTCTGTCACTGGCCGTCCTGTTCTTTCAGAAGTGTGTCCTCATTTGCACCCAGTCCCATTCACCCACCACCCCACCCGTGTTCACTGACCAACACTGGAACCCAGTCCAGCAACACCCCCGTTGTCAAATTCTCCCTGTGATCAAATCCCTCCTTGGCCCTCACCCCCTCCCTCCCTCTCTGTAATCTCCTCCTATCCTCCACAACCCTCCCTATCACTGTAACCTCCTCCAGCCCCGACAACCCTCCCCTATCTCTGTAATCTCCACCAGCCCCACAACCCTCCTATCACTGTAACCTCCTCCAGCCCCTACACCCCCTCCCTATCTCTGTAAATCTCCTCCAGCCTCCACAACCCTCCCTATCACTGTAACCTCCTCCCCCCGACAACCCTCCCTATCTCTGTAATCTCCACCAGCCCCACAACCCTCCCTATCTCTGTAACCTCCTCCAGCCCCTACAACCCTCCCTATCTCTGTAACCTCCTCCAGCCCCTACAACCCTCCCTATCTCTGTAACCTCCTCCAGCCCCTACAACCCTCCCTATCTCTGTAATCTCCTCCAGCCTTCCACAACCCTCCCTATCTCTGTAACCTCCTTCAGCCCCTACAACCCTCACTATCACTGTAACCTCCTCCAGCCCCTACAACCCTCCCTATCTCTGTAACCTCCTCCAGCCGGCTACAACCCTGAGATCTCTGTAACCTCCTTCAGCCCCCTACAACCCTCCCTATCTCGTAACCTCCTCCTCAGCCCCTACACCCTCCCTATCTCTGTAACCTCCTCCAGCCCCTACACCCTCCCTATCTGTGTAACCTCCTCCAGCCCCTACACCCTCCCTATCTCTGTAACCTCCTCCAGCCCCTACACCCTCCCTATCTCTGTACCTCCTCCAGCCCCTACACCCTCCCTATCTCTGTAACCTCCTCCAGCCCCTACAACCCTCCCTATCTCTGTAACCTCCTCCAGCCCCTACACCCTCCCTATCTCTGTAACCTCCCTCCAGCCCCTACACCCTCCCTATCTCTGTAACCTCCTCCAGCCCCTACACCCTCCTATCTGTGTAACCTCCTCCAGCCCCTACACCCTCCCTATCTCTGTAATCTCCTCCAGCCCCTACACCCTCCCTATCTCTGTAACCTCCTCCAGCCCCACAACTCTCCGAGCTCTCTGCATTCCTCTAATTCCGGCCTCTTGCACATCCCCGAATTTAATCGCTCCACCATTGACGGCCGTGCCTTCAGCTGCCTGGATTCTCAGCTCTGGAATTCCCTCCCTAAACCTCTCCACCTTTCTCTCTCCTCCTTCAAAACGCACCTTTAAAACCAACCTCTTTGACCAAGTTTTTGGTCGTCTGTCCTAATATCTCTTTATGTGGCTCCGATCTGGTTTCGTTCGACAATCGCTCCTGTGAAGCATCCTGTGACATTTTACAATGGTAAAGGCGCTATACAAATGCAAGTCATTGTTGTTGCGGTTATTGCCGTGACTACGGTGTTCACCACAGCCAACCATCACTTAGCACTCAGCCACGCACACACGCGAGGCAGATGGCGGAGTCCAGGTGTCAGTCAGCACTTTCCGGAAGGAAGGTGAGAAACGGGAGGGTTGGAAATATCTGGTTGTCATGGTGACACAAAGGCCCCTCGAGAGGCTGAGGTGGATGGTGTGAGTGAGGAGGGTTGTGAGTGGCAGTGGGCAATAAGACATCGGGCTTGTGCTGAGGGAGATAGGCAGCCCCATCTCACACACGCTAACGGAGGAACCTCTGGACACACTCCCTCACAGGGAGGCGAGGGGCCCCCAGAGGTAGGTGCTGCTTATGGACTGAGGCCTAAGCAGGAAGAGCAGCCACGTCTGGAGACACCCAGCCTTCACACTGGAGGTTCCACAGGGTGAGTCTAATGCACTGGTTGGACTACACTCATCAACTGCCCTCCTGCTCGGTACTAACTCATTCTCCTAACATTTCATCCACACTTAGCAGATCAAAAATCTCGCCCGGGCTTTGAAGAGTTAAGCATAAAATCTGGATCTCCGTCTGAGAATCCACATTGGGTTCTCAACCCCTAGTTTCTATTAAGTCCCAAACACCAGAGGGCAAGAGATAAACAGGACTGAGAGGCTGGATAGGACAACTCAACCCTTCCCTTCTCTTTCATTCTGTCTCTCGTTCCCCCTCTCTCACTCTCTCCAATCCTCTTCACCTCCCTCTTTCTCTCCAACTCTCCTGTATCTCGGTCTCTCCATCATCCCCTTGTAACAGAATAAGAGACACACATACTGAGTGAAAGAGAGAGAGAGAGAAAGAGACACACAAAAAGGGAAAGGGAGAGAATTGGAAGAATCAGGGGCTTTATGGAGAAGGAATGGATTGAGTGAATGAGAGAGAGAGCGCGGGAAATAGAGGAATGAAATCACAAGTGTTTTTAGTTGCTCAGGCTCCCTCTGACTGAGCTGCTGCAGGTATAGAGTGTTCTGAGAGCTGACAGATGATGTTATCTGTCAAACTGATGCTCCCCCCCTGTCCCTCGCTATACAACACGGAGTGAGGGGTAGAAACATCACATCCCCAGCTGGGTGGAATTTGTTCAGTGCCAGTAGACACTGCCCTGATTGGCAGGTAATCAGTAACGCTATTCTCTTCCTCCCCTTCTCCTACTTGGCTCGGCCTGTCCATCAGTCCGAACACAAACCCCATCATTCTGCTGTCTGGTCATTGTGTGAACTCCCCAGCAATCAACCGCAACTTCCCACAGCCATCCTTTACTATTAGTAACTGACACTGACACCCTGTTTACTGAAGGAAAACAGGCCGAAGGCTCGGCCCAGAGAGTTAGCAATGCAGAGGAAACCTGGGTACAAGACCTTGACATAACTGAGACTATCACTCAATCTGCAGCCAAAATCAGGCCCCATCCCCCTCCCACAGCGGGAATACACTCCCTGTGGGAGCATGAGGGTCTTTTCCATTGACTCCCACTATACACAATCCCAATGGACCCAAACCACTTCCCGTTCACTCCCACTGTACACAATCCCAATGGACCCAAACCACTTCCGTTCACTCCCACTGTACACAATCCCAATGGATCAAACCCTTCCCGTTCACTCCCACTGTACACAATCCCAATGGACCCAAACCCCTTCCATTCACTCCCACTGTACACAATCCCAATGGACCCAAACCACTTCCCGTTCACTCCCACTGTACACAATCCCAATGGATCAAACCCCTTCCCGTTCACTTCCCACTGTACACAATCCCAATGGACCCAAACCCCTTCCCGTTCACTCCCACTGTACACAATCCCAATGGACCCAAACCACTTCCCGTTCACTCCCACTGTACACAATCCCAATGGATCAAACCCCTTCCCGTTCACTCCCACTGTACACAATCCCAATGGACCCAAACCCCTTCCCGTTCACTCCCACTGTACACAATCCCAATGGATCCAAACCCCTTCCCGTTCACTCCCACTGTACACAATCCCAATGGACCCAAACCCCTTCCCGTTCACTCCCACTGTACACAATCCCAATGGACCCAAACCCCTTCCCGTTCAACTCCCACTATACACAATCCCAATGGACCCAAACCCCTTCCCGTTCACTCCCACTGTACACAATCCCAATGGACCCAAACCCCTTCCCGTTCACTTCCCACTGTACACAATCCCAATGGACCCAAACCACTTCCCGTTCACTCCCACTGTACACAATCCAATGGACCCCAAACCACTTCCCGTTCACTCCCACTGTACACAATCCCAATGGACCCAAACCACTTCCCGTTCACTCCCACTAGACACAATCCCAATGGACCCAAACCCCTTCCCGTTCACTCCCACTGTACACAATCCCAATGGACCCAAACCCCTTCCCGTTCACTCCCACTATACACAATCCCAATGGACCCAAACCCCTTCCCGTTCACTCCCACTGTACACAATCCCAATGGACCCAAACCACTTTCCCGTTCACTCCCACTATACACAATCCCAATGGACCCAAACCCCTTCCCATTTACTCCCACTATACACAATCCCAATGGACCCAAACCCCTTCCATTTACTCCCACTATACACAATCCCAATGGACCCAAACCCCTTCCATTTACTCCCATTGTACACAATCCCAATGGATCAAACCCCTTCCCGTTCACTCCCACTATACACAATCCCAATGGATCAAATCCCTTCCCGTTCACTCCCACTATATACAATCCCAATGGACCCAAACCCCTTCCCATTCACTCCCACTATACACAATCCCAATGGACCCAAACCCCTTCCCGTTCACTCCCACTATACACAATCCCAATGGATCAAATCCCTTCCCGTTCACTCCCACTATATACAATCCCAATGGACCCAAACTCCTTCCCATTCACTCCCACTATACACAATCCCAATGGACCCAAACCCCTTCCCATTCACTCCCACTGTACAGTTTTCTTGTTAAAATCTCCTGTGAACAGGCTGATTAAAGACTGGTGTCAAACACAGTGAGGATAGAGATTCCCCTCGGGGTACAAACGCTGCTGCATTTCCCAATTCAAGTTATTGTTCAAATTTCCGATCAAACTCAATTGCATAATCGCAACCGTAGAATCTTCTGGTGCAGTTTTTTTCTTTAGAATAGCTGAAAAAATGTGTTTGTTTCAAAAATAAACATTTTAATAAGGGGATCTCCCTTCCATAAATTGTGAGTAACTAGATTCTAAATAACTGAAAATAACTTTAAAAATCTACGCTGATCCTTTTACTAATTGGTCTAAAATAAAATCTGAATTTTCAGAGGCTCCTGTAAGAGTCACAATTAAGAAATTTAACCCTGGTGATTAATTCGATCGGGGGGCTTGTCCGGCTTGTACCGACAATGTTGTCTAAACGAATGCAGAGGATGGTGCTAACTGGATTTACACTGGCAGTGACTGCACAATCTTTCAGGCTGATTTCAGACATATCACACACCTGGCAGACTGTCTAGCCCAGAGAGACAGTGACCGAGTGAGACAGCAGCATCCAGACCCCATCCCACAGCGGGTAAACCACAGACTCAGAGCTGCCTCAACACTCAGGGGTTCACCTTTGCATCGCCATTCACTACACTGGCCGCCCGACAGGTGACTTGTCCATTCTGTCTCCCATATTGTCCCGAGGAAAAACATTCCTTGGAAAACTACTCCTGTGCATCCAGGGCCCTGCCACAACGTGCCCATGATTTGACCTGCCGCTGTGCCGTGAGAATGTCATCCATATTGGTGCAGCGGGGGCCGGCACTGTGCCAACTAGCTCAGGTGCCCAGGTGCTTGGCTCCGGATCACTAAACAGGCGCTCCCTTCCCGACATCCGTTGGGGGATCAGCCCACAATCAGAAGTTGTGGATCCCTTGGGTTTTGACCCACTCTGGCCAAGAGACCACAAGAGCAATGTGAGAAGCTCATTACACAGAGTGTACAGCACAGAAACAAGCCATTCAACTGGACTAGGCCGTGCTGGCTTTAACACCCAAGCCTCCTCCCACTTTATCCACCTCACCTCAGTCTTTCAGCATATCGTCCGATTCCTTTTCTCTCATGTACTCATCATTCAACACAGTGAAACGTTCCAAGGGGCTTCACAGGAGTGTAATCAAACAGAATCTGACACTGAGCCAAGTAGGGAGATATTAGGACAGGTGACCAAAAACTCGGTCAAAGAGGTCGGTTTTAAGGAGCTTCTTTAAAGGAGGAGAGAGGAGTGGAGGGGTTTAGGGAGGGGAATTCAGAGATTAGGGCCCAGGCAGCTGAAGGTACGGCCACCAATGAAGCAATGGAAATCAGGGATGCACAAGAGGCCGGAATTGGAGGAGAAATCGTGGAGAGTATTCGGATTTACTTTGACATATGAACACAAAATGTCCATTTCCTACATTCCCTACCACAGTAAACAGCATTCCCAACTTTAGCAAACTCTTCAGCAACAGCTAGGCCTCGATATAGGCCGAAGCCTCAAGCTAGCAACCCAGCTGCCGGATTAGGCAATTACACTCTAATGAGAGGAGGCAGGAAATGAGAAAAGTAGTTTCCTGGTTTTCATGTGCTTTGTCTAACTTGACGCAACAGTAAGAAAAGATCGCAGCAAATATAGAGAGTCATCCGTCACTTCGAAACTTTCACCTGAGTAATGAGGCCTCCTTAGCAAGGAAAACTCCTACGGCAAAAACTCAAATCTCATTAGGTTCAGAAGATTCCAGGTGTTTTTTTTTTGGTTCCCGAGCCCCTTGGCTGGACATCGATTGAAAGTGTGTCTTCTCGAAATATAACAAAAGGGAATCAATAGCCTACACGTCCTGTTCAATCAACTCCTAGCTCAGTCACAGAGCTGCTCATTATAAATGACACCCAATGCGCTCAAAAAACCTACAAGGTTATGATTTGGATTCAGAAACTCAATGCACATTATTCACACTAACAGACGGCAGTAAGATAGATAGGAGAGCTCAGGAAGTGTAGAATGCAACAGGATAGGGATAGGGGAAAGGGCAGGACAATGGTGGGTAGAGCTGAATCGAGACCAGGGTACAGTGCAGCACACAGAAGGGGGAAAAAGACAAAATACCAACTCCAGGCTTGAAACTGGAGAGAGAGAGAGATTCCACCCAGAGCTTTACTGGTCCCAGCACTTGACCTGTGCAATGAATGCAGATCATCCATTGACCAGCTAATACAACGTAAACTGTCTGTAGAGAACACGCCACACAATCATCCCGTGCTAACAAGCAGCTAAGACCCACTGCTCTGTCCAGTCTGTCCCACTCTCCATGATGGCTGGAGAATCACAATCGGATACTCTCCAACCCATTTCCTCACTCCCCACTCTGTCTCCACCTTCCTTCCTGCACCCCCCTACCCGAGTACCCCCTCTTTCCCCCACCAACTCTCCTCCTCCCCGAGTACGCCCCTCGTTCCCACCGAGTACGCCCCCTCGTTCCCCGAGGCTGTGCCCGCCACTCTCTGCTCACTTACTGATGATATAGTAGTCTTGCTGGGGCTTAAACTCGAGGCCCCAGAGGTTGGGGCTAAACTCCTGGAATTTGATGGTGAATCGTGTGACCTGGTCAGGTTTGTCACAGGTTAGCAGCACAGTGGGACTCATCACTGTGTCACAGTGTTCCGCTTGCTCCTGCGTTACCAAGTATAGTCGATAGTACTCGTAATCCTCCGTGGAGTGGGTGCCGCGTGGCACTGACTGTGGGCAGATCAGGTCGATACGATCCCCGATCTGAGGGTACAGGACATAACCCTTGGCGTCCTGGAACCTGCGAGCAACAGACAGAACCCATTAAAATCACAGCTTAACATTTCACATCATTCTTCACCTGTGGGTACAACATCAGCACATTATTCATGTCCTGTTGCCTGAGGCAGGAGGTCCAGATGTTGGGCCCCCAGTGCAGAAACCCCAGCCTATAATCCAGGCCGACACTCCCAGTGCCACCTCAGACGGACGTCAGAGGCTGTGAAACGTACTGGGACGTCCTGAGGTGGTGACAGGGGCTATAGAAATGTAGTTTGTATCCGAGTGCCTCTTTCCCCCTCTGCCCCTGTTTCCATCCCCTCCCTCGGCTAAGGCCGCCGTCCATTAAACAGGTGCAGTCTGACGGACGCCCGAATGTCACTCCGCTGCTGCAAGCCAAGTCAGTAAGTGTCCAACAGATATTCAACTAGGTGGGCCATCACCGTATAGGATATCCTATCCTGTCAGGGAGGTGGGTGGATTCTGAAGGACTAACCCTGGGGTGCAGGCTCACATCTTCATTGGCCTTTACGGGAGAAAGATAAAAGTATTTTGCCAAACCTTTGTCCACACAAGAGAGTTGCCCCTTTAAGCATTCTGATACAGCTCCTGAGTTCCTTTAAATGTAGAGCTGCCCATCTGCCCCCTGACCTCCTTTATGTCGCTGTCTGCTTCTCCCACTTTAACATAACCTCTAGGAGTCTGGCAGGGTCAAAGGGTTAAAGGTCCTGAGTGGCAGTGATTATCACTCCCTGCTCTTCAGTCAAAGAGAGCAGAGCTGGAAAGGGTTAAAACCGCCAGTCTTATCTGCCCTGAGCTCAGCCACAGGGAGTATTTAATAAAGGGGGTTCGGGGGCCATTGTGTCAGCAAGTGGGGGCCATTGTGTCAGCAAGTGGGGGCAAACAGGTGAAAGGGTCAGAGGGCAGAGTTTACACCTCAGGTGCTGCAAAGTTCGCCAGGGTTCACTGCTGCCATCTCACCCCCACACCCCTCTGCCCCCCACCAACACACCCCCTGCACCCCCCCCCAACACACCCCCTGCACCCCCCCCAACACACCCCCTGCAACCCCCCCCCCAACACACCCCCTGCACCCCCCCCCCCAACACACCCCCTGCACCCCCCCCAACACACCCCCTGCACCCACCCCCCCAACACACCCCCTGCCCCCCCCCCACAACACACCCCCTGCCCCTCCCCCCCAACACACCCCCTGCCCCTCCCCCCCACACACCCCCTGCCCCTCCCCCCCAACACACTCCCTACACAACAGGGGGCGGGTAATGATGGAGGGGGAGGGGTTAGTGATGGACGGGAGGTTTAGTCAGCCTCCGGCTAAGACAGGACCCCGAGGTTCCACACATGCCTTTAACCCTCCATTTGTGTGAGAACTCCGCCCATCCCAACCCACTCCTCCCTGACACACTGGGGAGAACACCACCCTCCCCCCCCCCCCCCCCACTCCCACCCTGACAAACTGGGGAGAACTCCCTCTCACACCACCCCCCCCTCCCCCTCCCCCACTCTCCCCCCCCCCTCCACTCCTCCCTGACACACTGGGGAGAACTCCACCCACCACTCTCCCCCCCCACGTCCTCCCTGACAAACTGGGGAGAACTCCACCCATCCCAACCCACCCCTCCTTGACACACTGGGGAGAACTCCCCCCCACCCCCCCACCCCCAACCCACTCCTCCCTGACACACTGGGGAGAACTCTCCCCCCCCCCCCCCCACTCCACCATGACAAACTGGGGATAACTCCCTCTCACAACCCCCCCCCTCCCCCTCCCCCCCCCACTCTCTCCCCCCCCCCCCCCCACTCCTCCTGACACACTGGGGAGAACTCCACCCCCCCACTCTCCCCCCCCCACTCCTCCCTGACACACTGGGGAGAACTCCACCCATCCCAACCCACCCCTCCTTGACACACTGGGGAGAACTCCCCATTCCCCCCCCCCCAACCCACTCCTCCCTGACACACTGGGGAGAACTCCCCCCCCCCCCCCACTCCTCCCTGACACACTGAGGAGAACAACCCCCTCCACACCCCCCAAACCACTCCTCCCTGACACACTGGGAGAACTCCCCCCCACCCCAACCCACTCCTCCCTGACACACTGGGGAGAACTCCCCCCCCCCCCACTCCTCCCTGACACACTGGGGAGAACTCCCCCCTCCCCCCTCCCTAACACACTGGGGAAAACACCCGCCCCCACTCCTCCCTGACACACTGGGAGAAATCCCCCCTCCCCCCCCCCCCACTCCTCCCTAACACACTGGGGAAAACACCCCCCCCCCCCACTCCTCCCTGACACACTGGGGAGAACTCCCCCCCTCCGCCCCCCCCACTCCTCCCTAACACACTGGGGAAAACACCCCCCCCACTCCTCCCTGACACACTGGGGAGAACTCCCCCCCCGCACCCCGCCCCAACCCACTCCTCCCTGACACACTGGGGAAAACTCCCCCCCGCACCCCGCCCTCAACCCACTCCTCCCTGACACACTGGGGAAAACTCCCCCCCCACCCCCACTCCTCCCTGACACACTGGGGAAAACTCTCCTCAACCCATTCCTCCCTAACACCTGGGGAGAACCCCCCCCCTCAACCCATTCCTCCCTGACACACTGGGGAGAACCCCCCCCCCTCAACCCATTCCTCCCTGACACACTGGGGAGAACCCCCCCCCCCCCCAACCCATTCCCCCCTGACACACTGGGGAGAACCCCCCCCCCCTCACCCCACTCCTCCCTGACACACTGGGGAGAACCCCCCCCCCCTCAACCCATTCCTCCCTGACACACTGGGGAGAACCCCCCCCCCCCCCCAACCCATTCCCCCCTGACACACTGGGGAGAACCCCCCCCCCTCACCCCACTCCTCCCTGACACACTGGGGAGAACCCCCCCCCCCTCACCCCACTCCTCCCTGACACACTGGGAGAACCCCCCCCCCCCACCCCACTCCTCCCTGACACACTGGGGGGGAACTCCCCCCCCCCCCACCCCGCCCCACCCCTCCCCTCCCTGACACACTGGGGAGAACCCCAACCCACTCCTCCCTGACACACTGTCATGGCATCACTCACATCCAACTAAGGACAGGGTCTCAAATTAATGTCTCATCCGAAAGACAGCATCTCTGACAGTGTAGTGCTCCCTCAGTACTGACCCTCCGGCAGTGCAGCGCTCCTTCAGTACTGACCCTCCGGCAGTGCAGCGCTCCTTCAGTACTGACCCTCCGACAGTGCAGCGCTCCTTCAGTACTGACCCTCCGACAGTGCAGCGCTCCTTCAGTACTGACCCCTCCGACAGTGCAGTGCTCCCTCAGTACTGACCCTCCGACAGTGCGGCGCTCCCTCAGTACTGACCCTCCGACAGTGCAGCGCTCCCTCAGTGCTGACCCTCCGACAGTGCAGCACTCCCTCAGTACTGACCCTCTGACAGTGCAGCACTCCCTCAGTACTGACCCCTCCGACAGTGCAGCGCTCCCTCAGTACTGACCCTCCGACAGTGCAGCGCTCCCTCAGTACTGACCCTCCGACAGTGCAGCGCTCCCTCAGTACTGACCCTCCGACAGTGCAGCACTCCCTCAGTACTGACCCTCTGACAGTGCAGCACTCCCTCAGTAACTGACCCTCCGACAGTGCAACACTCCCTCAGTACTGACCCTCCGACAGTGCAGCGCTCCCTCAGTACTGACCCTCCGACAGTGCAGCACTCCCTCAGTACTGACCCTCTGACAGTGCAGCACTCCCTCAGTACTGACCCTCCGACAGTGCAGCACTCCCTCAGTACTGACCCTCCGACAGTGCAGCCGCTCCCTCAGTACTGACCCTCCGACAGTGCAGCGCTCCCCTCAGTACTGACCCTCTGACAGTGCAGCGCTCCCTCAGTCCTGACCCTCTGGCAGTGCAGCATTCCCTCAGTACTGACCCTCTGACAGTGCAGCATTCCCTCAGTACTGACCCTCCGACAGTGCAGCACTCCCTCAGTACTGACCCTCTGACAGTGCAGCACTCCCCTCAGTACTGACCCTCCGACTGGAACCCATGACATTCACACTCAGAGGGGCCGGGAGCTGCCCACTGTGCCATGGCCAATTTTCCTCTCCTATTCCAGGGGCACGGAGGACAACGACGAGATTGGTCTCAGCAGGAGAGAGCTAGACGTCCAGGATCTGTGCGGGTTCAACAGCCCCCTCGTGTACCCAGGAAGCTTTCCCAGTCCCAGGCCCAGGCCCAGGCCCAGCTCACATCACCCACACCCCTGGGCAATCTAACCATCAGGTTCCGAACCCCTCTTCCTGCTCGTTGTGTCCCCGTGTGGATAATCTCAGTGTCAGACACATCAAAAACCATCGCCGCAGTTTTAACAACACTTCATCATGTAAAGGGCCCGTTCATTACACATGCAAATCACCCAGAGCTAATGGCACTAGTCCAATATTATGCATGGGTTCCTGCACTGTGGGTGCCTAATGAAGTAACATTGCCACGGCAACAGACCAGTGGCCCAGTGAACACGGAATGTTCCGTACCACAACTCCAGTTGGATTCAGCCCTGGGAACTGTTAAAGGGGACAGTGTCCTTGGGACAAAGGGTTTGGCCTAAATATTTTACAAGGCAGGGTCAGCTGAAGAGAATGGTTCACCTTCACCCAAAATAAAGACTTGCATTTCTAAAGCGCCTTTCACCACCTCAGGATGTCTCAAAGTGTCACTCAGCCAATGAAATACTTTCTGAAGTGTAGTCACTGTTGTAGGAAACGCAGCAGCAATCTGCGCACAGCAAGATCCCACAAAAAAACAGGCAAGGTAATGACCGGATAATCTGAATTCCCGGCGTGGCCGTGGGATCTTTCACATCCACCTGAGGGGGCAGACGGGGCCTCTGTTTAACATCTCATCTGAAAACGGCACCTCAGACGGTGCGGCACTCCCTCAGTACTGACCCTCCGACAGTGCGGCACTCCCTCAGTACTGACCCTTTAACTGTGCGGCACTCCCTCAGTACTGACCCTCCGACAGTGCAGCACTCCCCTCAGTACTGACCCTCCGACAGTGCAGCACTCCCCTCAGTACTGACCCTTTAACTGTGCAGCACTCCCTCAGTACTGACCCTCCGGCAGTGCAGCACTCCCTCAGTACTGACCCTTTAACTGTGCAGCACTCCCTCAGTACTGACCCTCCGACAGTGCGGCACTCCCTCAGTACTGACCCTTTAACTGTGCAGCACTCCCTCAGTACTGACCCTCCGACAGTGCGGCACTCCCTCAGTACTGACCCTCCGACAGTGCGGCACTCCCTCAGTACTGACCCTTTAACTGTGCGGCACTCCCTCAGTACTGACCCTCCGACAGTGCAGCACTCCCTCAGTACTGACCCTCCGACAGTGCGGCACTCACTCAGTACTGACCCTTTAACTGTGCGGCACTCCCTCAGTACTGACCCTCCCTCCGACAGTGCGGCACTCCCTCAGTGCTGACCCCTCCGACAGTGCGGCACTCCCTCAGTGCTGACCCTCCAACAGTGCAGCACTCCCTCAGTGCTGACCCTCCAACAGTGCGGCACTCCGTTTCCCCACCTCTCCTTATATCTCAGTCTCTGAGACATTACCAAGGACAGAAACATTTACAACAACTTGTTTGCAACAGAAAATGAGAATTGACGCTGCAATTAAAGAGTTAAGTAACACAGCACACTAACACACATTGCTCAGTCCTGTTCTGTAACCCCATTCACTCCCAAACTACAGCCTGAAACTCTGTCAGATACTGGAAACAGATTCCAAAAACATACAAGTCAGGGATTTCGCCTCATCAACTCTCAGAGAGTTGAGAAAGAGAAAACCTGGGGAGAAGCAGAGGAGTGGAACTATTGAGCTGGAATATTTCACTCAGGAGATTTGAAGCTGATTTTACCCCCTCCCGCGCCAGTCACCTGATTCGAAACCCTCCCCCTGTTCCCACTCAGAATGTCAATGGCCTGTCATGTTGGTATTTAGTTTAGTTTAGAGATACAGCACTGAAACAGGCCCTTCGGCCCACCGAGTCTGTGCCGACCATCAACCACCCATCTATACTAATCCTACACTAATCCCATATTCCTACCACATCCCCACCTGTCCTTATATTTCCCTACCACCTACCTATACTAGGGGCAATTTATAATGGCCAATTTACCTACCAACCTGCAAGTCCTTTGGCTGTGGGAGGAAACCGGAGCACCCGGAGAAAACCCACGCAGACACAGGGAGAACTTGCAAACTCCACACAGGCAGTACCCGGAATTGAACCCGGGTCCCTGGAGCTGTGAGGCTGCGGTGCTAACCACTGCGCTGCCCCATTAGGAGAGGATAGTGGACAATGAAAAGATATCCCAATTCATGTTCCCTGCTGTTAGTAATGACATCAGGATCCATCCAGGATGCCGAGTCCAGTGGAATTCCCACAATACCGAGTCTGCATTCCCACAATCAGCTTCAGCAGAGGTGCAGCCAGTGAGAGAGGAACACGTCCTTCACCCAGGACACAGACACTCAGTGACACAGACACTCAGTGACACACAGACACGCACTCAGTGACACACAGACACGCACTCAGTGACACACAGACACTCACTCAGTGACACAGACACTCAGTGACACACAGACACTCACTCAGTGACACACAGACACTCACTCAGTGACACACAGACACGCACTCAGTGACACACAGACACTCACTCAGTGACACAGAGACGCACTCAGTGACACACAGACACTCACTCAGTGACACACAGACACGCACTCAGTGACACACAGACACGCACTCAGTGACACAGACACTCAGTGACACACAGACACTCAGTGACACACAGACACTCAGTGACACACAGACATTCAGTGACACACAGACATTCAGTGACACACAGACACTCAGGATTTGTACAAGGAGCCAGGAGGTTCTGGAACAGGCCTGTAGAAAAGTGCTCGGGGAGGAGGGGAGGAAGTTAATGGCATCTCTGCTGCCTGAAGGCTCCTCCCTGGAAGGAGATCTCTGGAGCCCAGTGAGTGGACTGAAAAAATACACCCCCAATTGTAAAGGGAGGGGCAGTAACTTGCATTATATATTTAAAATTCATTCATGGGATGTGGGCGTCACTGGCCAGGCCAGCATTTATTGCCCATCCCTAATTGCCCTTGACAAGGTGGTGGTGAGCTGCCTTCTTGAACCACTGCAGTCCATGTGAGGTAGGTAGACCCACAATGCTGTTAGGAAGGGAGTTCCAGGATTTTGACCCAGCGACAGTGAAGGAACGGCGGGCGATATAGTTCCAAGTCAGGATGGTGTGTGACTTGGAGGGGAACTTGCAGGTGGTGATGTTCCCATGTGTCTGCTGCCCTTGTCCTTCTAGTTGGTAGAGGTTGTGGGTTTGGAAGGTGCTGTCAAAGGAGACTTGGTGTGTTGCTGCAGTGCATCTTGTAGACGGTACACACTGCTGCCACTGTGCGTCAGTGGTGGAGGGAGTGAATGTTTGTAGATGGGGTGCCAATCAAGTGGGCTGCTTTGTCCTGGATGGTGTCGAGCTTCTTGAGTGTTGTTGGAGCTGCACCCATCCAGGCAAGTGGAGAGTATTCCATCACACTCCTGACTTGTGCCTTGTAGATGGTGGGCAGGCTTTGGGGAGTCAGGAGGTGGGTTACTCGCCTCAGGATTCCTAGCCTCTGATCTGCTCTTTAGATATTTAGATGACCACTGGCTACAGAATTCTACTCAAACTGTGACTCCTCCCAGCTACTGACTCTCACCTTCCATGTACATACACAGAGACTGCTCCATTTCCATCCTTTTATATGGGAACGATTTAATTACAGAGTGCTGTGGCCTATACGATTACACTGCAATCTGCACCAAACAATCTGGCCTGGATATAAACAAGGTGCTCGATTACACATGGGAGCAGCTAGTGTGGGAAGAAGCCAGAGTATCCCAGCACAATTACCCCCATACGGAGCAGGAAATGCCCTGTATTCAGCACAGTAAATCCCTGCGTTGCAGCCCCTAATAGGCCAATACTGGAAGCTGACACTAAGCCCCAGAAAAGCTCCCACACACAGCAGTGAGAGGATTGAGAACCTGCGTTTGATGTTACTTGAAGGATACATATTGGCCCCAGGACACCGGGGAGAACTCCCCCACACCCACTCCCCAGGGCACCGGGGAGAACTCCCCCCCCCCCTGCTCCCCAGGACACCGGGGAGAACTCCCCCCCCTGCTCCCCAGGGAGAACTCCCCCCCCACCCCTGCTCCCCAGGACACCGGGGAAAACTCCCCCCCCCCCCGCTCCCCAGGACACCGGGGAGAACTCCCCCCCCCCCCTGCTCCCCAGGACACCAGGGAGAAGTCCCCCCCCCCCCACTGCTCCCTGGGACACCGGGGAGAACTACCCCCCCCTGCTCCCCAGGACCTCGGGGGAGAACTCCCCCCCCCCCCCTGCTCCCCAGGGCACCGGGGAGAACTCCCCCCCTGCTCTTCTTCAAAATAGTGGCCGTGCGATCTTTTACACCCACCTGAGAGAGCAGACGGGGCCTCAATTTAACATTTCATCTGAATGTTGGCCCTCCAACAGTGCAGCACTCCCTCAGTACTGACTCTCAGGCACACCAAGGCTAATTGTCGAGGCCTCTGCCAACACTGAGATCAGCCAAGACCAGACAGGCCTGCAACGGGACGCAGGGATTGTCCGGACTCCCATCTGTGCCTCAGGACCATACACAGCCTCCCCTTTCACCCACTGATCCATGAGGGTCAGGACTTTGTCGGGAGTAGTATCAACTGTGGAAATGGAGCAGGGAACTGTCTCTACGACTGACTTCATTCATCCTTAAACCCATAACTATTTTATGGCACCATAAAAATTATTTTACAGCTTTTTAAAGTCATTTGAAAGCGGAGGGGTTTTCTGTTTTTTAAAAAACGGGATTGTATAACGTTAATTGGTGTGATATTTCCCTCCCTCTCGCCTAGGCCTGGTGTTGAGTTCAGGGTGCATTCTGCAGTCGGCTTGTGGAGGCCCTGATGACTGCAGGAATCTCATTAACAACGTCCCGACCTCCAGTGCAAGCCTTTCAGGGGTGATGTCAGGAAGCACTTCTTCACACAAAGGGGAGTGGAAATCTGGAACCTTCTCTCCTCCACCCCCGCCCCCCCCCTCCCCACACAAACAAAGCTGTCAAGGCTGGGGGTCGATTGGAAAATCAGGAGAGGAGCAGCCAGTACAAGTAAAATCGAGGGTGCTTCCTGCGAGTCCTCTGGAGTGTGAGTGCTGTTCCCTCAGAGTCTCCTATCCTCAGGGACGTACACAGCCCTGTGAAAGCAGGACGGCTGATTCCTCACAGCTCCTGGGAAACAAGTTTACTTTGTTGCTGCATCTGCAGAGTTTTTAGTGGCTGCGGAGGGGAAGGTCTTTAACATGTTTCTCCAGATGTTTTCCAAAATGGTCAGCGGACATCCAATAATAAACAAGATATCACATTTCACAGACCAGCTCCCCTCTTCCAAGGCTCAAATATCGCAGAAAACATTCATGTAACTTCTGCTGATAAAGAGTGAGGGGTTAGAATTCAGCCCCTCTTTCACCCTCCATTAACCTGCCATCTGTTTACCATCTCTTCACTCAACCCTACACTTTTCACTGATTCATTTACATGCAATCCATGATATCCCGAGTTAGTAAACCTCCGTGCTACAGCCGGAAAGCCCCAGATCTGGGTGGAATCAGAGAGGGACGTTATCCCCCTGGAGGCCATTCAGCCCCTCGAGCCTGTTGCACCACTCAGTTAGATCACAGCTGATCTGTATCTTAACCCCGTCTACCCGCCTTGGTTCCATAATTGTAATCCCCTTCCCCAACAAAATTCTATCAATCCCCGTTTGAAACTTTCAACTGACCCCCAGCCTCAACTGCTTTCTGTGGTAGCGAATTCCACAGGCTCACCACTCTCTGGGTGAAGAAATTTCTCCTCATCTCAGTCCTGAATGGTTTACCCTGTATCCTTAGACTATGATCCCTGGTTCTGGACTCCCCCACCATCAGCAACATCCGACTGCATCTACCCTGTCAAGTCCTGTTAGAATTTTATAGGTTTCTATGAGATCCCCCTTCACTCTTCTGAACTCCAGTGAATATAATTCTAACCGACTCAATCTCTCCTCATATGTCAGTCCCGCCATCCCAGGAATCAGTCTGGTAAACCTTCGCTGCACTCCCTCTATAGCAAAGGATGTAAGAGATCCCACAGTCACTATTTGAAGAAAAGTAAGTGGGGGGGTTCGCACTAAAACAGATGATCTGGTCAATATCACGTTGTGGGATCTTGCTGTGCACACATTGGCTGCCAATTTTCCAACATTACAACAGTGACTGCACTTCAAAAAAGTACTTCATTGGCTGTGAAGCACTTTGGAACATCCTGCGGTGGTGAAAGGAGCTATAGAAATGCAAGTTTTTTTTCTAGTGGCTGGCCTATGTATGTGTCTGTGTGATGTTCCCGTTATTGTTATTCTGAAGTGCTGACGTGTTAAATATGATCAATTTAACACCTCCCTTTAAAGTGCCAGACAAACAGGTGATTCAATTCTCAGCTATTGTCCCTGGCAGAAGGTTCTCCACCTTCTCTGCGTGTGCTGGAGTTTACAAACGGCAACACCCAGCAAACATTAAAATTGAGCAAAGTGGAGATTAACGGGGATTGCAGGGATTGGCCTGGGGGAAGTAGAGATTCCTTGACAGATAGTCCTGACCAAACAGGGCTCAGCCCCTGGAGTGTGGGTCAAAGCCCTGACCTGCTGGACTCAAGGAGAGAGTACTCCACCCCCGAGCACCAACTGGAACCTGACTCAGAACTCTACGCAAAGGTGTTACTGATCCTGACATAGTCTTACCTCCCTCCCCCTCCTCACTGAAGCTGATTAAAACGGTATATTTGGAATGTTTGAGTCAGTAAGCCTCTATCCAGTATTCCCGGGGCTGCCCTTCTCTCTCCTGAGAGGCCCCAATACAGTGGCTCGGCCAGTCTAAGAATATTCCAGAACTCCATCTGTTCCCAAGAAGTCAAGTTGTGCATTATACTGGGTTCACACTCCTGCCCCTGTTACCGTGCAGTAACTCTGGGCTCTCCACCACAAATGGAAACTGCACCTACCCACAAACAGACCACATCACACAAAATAAAATCCCAAATATCGGATTCGCAGTGTCAGCTTTATCAAAACAAAATCCAACTCACCAGCACTTCCCCCACCCACCCACCACTTTCTATGACCACTCAGCCAGTACAGTGACAGCAATTCTCAGATAAAACTACCACTATTTTCACACCGGGAATACCCTCCTCAGTTCTAATGATCAGCTGCCTCCAAACTTAAAAAAAAAATACATTTCCACAAGGAACAGGAGACCCGAAAGTTCCCGTCGGGAATATCTAACCTGTACTGGTGGGTCAACACATCAGGAACTGAGACTCTCAAACCATCAACTCATCTTAAACCATTTCAGTCTCGAGTACTTGTGCAGCCAACAAATCTACAAAGTAAAATCCGATTGGTCAGCTCACCTGCTCCAACCAATCCGATTGCTCCTGACAAACCACAGTCATCCCCGCCAGCGGGGATATTATTGATCTGATTGGTTGATTCCAGCGATTGCTGAAAACCTGCGTGTAAATTGGTTGGAACAGAGTCGGGTGATGTACGAGAGAGAGGGGGGGGCGACGATGGGACTCTGGGTGAAGGCAGGGACCCAAAATCAGGCTGATTCCTGCGCTCCGACCGCTGTACAGTAACTCTGCTTGTGTGTATACGACAGTGAGTGTGCGCGGGAGCGAGTGGGAGAGTGAACACAAGAGTGTCAGTGTGTTTGAGGGTCGGTTTGTAAATGTCACAAGTCATAAGAACAGAAAGAGGCCACTCAGCCCTTCCAGCCTGTTCCACCATTCAGTGAGATCATGGATGATCTGCCACTCGCTCCACAGCACCTCAACCAATGGCTGTCAAAGCTATTCGACCGCGAGTCCCATCCTCCCTCACCACAGCTGCTAAACTCAAAAGGAACAAACTGCTCCGTCCTCCCTCCCCAATCTATCCCAGCATACAACTGGAAAGTCACAGTCTGAAACATGAGCATCAAATGTTTCCGGAATAAAACAAAGACTTGCGGATGGAGAATGAACACGCCAACATTCCTGGAACACCAACAGTTATAAAAAGCCTGATGTATTCGGCTGCAGTTAGAGCTGCTTCAAGGAAGCAGTTTGCGTTTCATCTCCTCCAGCCCCACGACCCTCTGAGATCTCTGCGCTCCTCAAACTCCGACCTCTTGACCATCCCCCGATTCCCATCGCTCCACCATTGGTGGCCGTGCCTTCAGCTGCCTGGGCCCTAAGCTCTGGAATTCCCTCCCTAAACCTCTCCATCTCTCTCTCTCCTCCTTTAAAACTCTCCTTAAAACCCACCTCTTTGACTGAGCTTTTAGTCGCCTGTCCTAATATCTCCTTGGTGTCAAATTTTGTTTGATTTATGCTCCTGTGAAGCACCTTGGGACATGTTACTACATTCAAGGTGCTATATAAATGCAGGTTGTTGTAGTTAAATGGTTAGTGAGTTGACTGTCAGTTCACAACTTCATCATTACTTTACTGCCAGAGGCTACCCAGATAAAAACAACAGCCGCAGGCCTCCAAATCAGGTCAGTATGTGCTTTGCTCGAGGCCTATTCTGTTTCCGTGCTGAAACAAAGCCTGACTCCCAGTTTGCCTTCCTCAGGAGTTTCCTGGAAGCTGGAACATCGAAGGGATTGGAGCCAGAGTTGTCCCAGCTGCGGAGGGGCTGATGGGAGCAGTTCTGCACACTCCTGTAACACCCACAGGCTTCGCGCAGATCCCCCAGGGGGCCTTTGAACAGACGACAGTTTATATTAACCCAATCTGCTTCCTCTCCTGCTTCCTCATTGCTGTATCCCTCACAAAAATCCCCGCCAAAAAATAGCTGAACATGTGTGCAAACGCCTGCACATCGATTACACAAAATTGCCCAAAGGAGGAGGTCATTCAGCCCCTTGGGCCTGTTCCGTCATTCAATGAGATCAGGGTTGATCTGTATCTTAAATCCATTTACCCATCCTGGTTCCAAAGGCCTCAATCTCCTTACCCAGCAACAATCAGTCAGTCATGAGTTCAGAAATTTCCAACTGACCCCCAGTCTCCACACCTTAATTTGGGGGGAGAGAGTTCCAGATTTCCATTCCCCTTTGTGTGAAGAAGTGTTTCCTGACATCACCCCTGAACGGCCTGGCTCCAATTTGAAGGTTCTGCCCCCTTGTTCTGGACTCCCCCCACCAGAGGAAATAGTTTCTCTCTATCGACCCACACATCTAAGGACCTGGGAGAAAACAAGTCTTAACTTCCACAGAGGCGAGGGGAGGTAGAGAGAGAGTGTTGGATGAGGGATTGTAGGTATAGAGAAACAAGAGGTGAGAGTGAAGCAGAGACTGTGATGGAGGGAGCGAGGTGTGGCTGTTTTTAAGTTGAGGCGGGTGTGAATGTGCTGGATCAATTCCATTCTTTGTCTACACGATTGATATTTTCCCGGGATTTTAATGTGTTCTTCACTGTTCCTTCCTAATCACCCGGCCTGTGGACAGACCCTCCCCTCATCTGGTTTTTCCATCTGGGCCACCAGTAACTGGTCTGTCTCTCGCTCTCTCTCTCTCACTGACTGTGGTTCAATGATGGATGTTATTGTTAATTCTGACACAGCACTCGAGGCTCTGGGGACCTCACGATTCTGGCAGCCAACCAGTTTCTCTCATAACGCCAGCTGTGAACTGTCACCACAGAGAAAATCCAGACCCCCACCCCCCACAAAATTCCACCCTCTCCCATTGCCATCACGCTTCAGTGGCTGAATGCTGTGCCCAAGCTGTACACACCAGGACAGTTCACCTACTGCCCCCTGCCCCCACTGAACCCCATCGGCCAGTCCTCTTCCCCATCACCCCTCTGCTCCCCGCTTCATCCTTTATCCCCGGCTACAGTGTCATTTTATTCATTCATGGGATGTGGGCATTGCTGGCCAGGCCAGCATTTATTACCCATCCCCAATTGCCCTTGAGAAGGTGGTGGTGAGCTGCCTTCTTGAACTGCTACAGTCCATGTTAGGTAGGTACACCCACTGTGCTGTTAGGAGGGGAGTTCCAGGATTTTGACCCAGCGACAGTGAAGGAACGGCGGGCGATATAGCTCCAAGTCAGGATGGTGTGTGACTTGGAGGGGAACTTGCAGGTGGTGGTGTTCCCATGCACCTGCTTCTCTTGTCCTTCTAGTTGGTAGAGGTCGGGGGCTGTCACACCTGCCAGATCCTTTCTGAGATCTCCTACAAGTGATTATTCTTCCCCTGGGACTGGACAGCAAAGTGCCAACAGCAGTTCATTCGGTCACTGGGCTCTGCGTGGGCCCAGGACAGGCTGGGAGTCAAAGCTGAGGCCCTTCCCACACCACGTGGCTCAGCTATGAGGGGAGAAACCTGGTCAGGCACTGCTCAGCTGCCAGTATCTAAAATCCAATAAAACCCACAGAATTCCATTTCTTTTGATTCCGAGTTGTTGAACCCATTTGTAATTTGGAGCACTCCCTCTGGCACTTTGACTGGATTAGAGGAGAGGCCTGCGGTATGGGCCTCAGTCAGAGTGACTGGTTCACAGAGGTTGCTGGAAGCTGACACTTCCAGCCTCCATCAGTGGTGACGGCTTCACACACTCTTCAGGGACTAGCGGACTTCAGCAAGCCAGGACGAAATGAGCAGCTCCAAAGCACACACCGTGTGTAAGGGCAGGGAAAAGGAGAGAGAAGGTTAAATAATGACACCAAAGTCAATACATCATGTACACTATTAAAGCTCATCAGCAGAGGGGAGGTGTGTGGTGACTGAAGACTGATGTGTGTCAGTGAGAGAGAGAGAGAGACTTCCCTGAGATATTGCCTCTGAGGGTCTCACTAACCTCTCCAGGCAGAAAAACAGCATTTTTACATCATCTTTAAAGGAGGATATCAAAAACTGATAAATCTACCTTGTAAACTTGCATTTCTATAGTGCCTTTCACATCCTCAGGACATCCAAAAGATGACACCACCAACACCGCAGCACTCCCTCAGTACTGACCCTCCGACAGTGCGGCACTCCCTCAGTACTGACCCTCCGACAGTGCGGCACTCCCTCAGTACTGACCCACCGACAGTGCGGCACTCCCTCAGTACTGACCCTCCGACAGTGCGGCACTCCCTCAGTACTGACCCTCCGACAGTGCGGCACTCCCTCAGTACTGACCCTCCGACAGTGCGGCACTCCCTCAGTACTGACCCTCCGACAGTGCGGCACTCCCTCAGTACTGACCCTCCGACAGTGCGGCACTCCCTCAGTACTGACCCTCCGACAGTGCGGCACTCCCTCAGTACTGACCCTCCGACACTGCAGCACTCCCTCAGTACTGACCCTCCGACACTGCAGCACTCCCTCAGTACTGACCCTCCGACACTGCAGCACTCCCTCAGTACTGACCCTCCGACACTGCAGCACTCCCTCAGTACTGACCCTCCGACACTGCAGCACTCCCTCAGTACTGACCCTCCGACACTGCAGCACTCCCTCAGTACTGACCCTACGACAGTGCAGCACTCCCTCAGTACTGACCCTCCGACACTGCAGCACTCCCTCAGTACTGACCCTCCGACACTGCAGCACTGAGGGAGTTGTTGCACGAAGAAACATTCCCCTCAACTCCTCCTCTGGTTCTTTTCCCAATTATCTACAATCTGTGTCCCTCTGGTTACTGACCCTCCTGCCACTGGAAACAGTGTCTCCCTAACTAAGAAAAACCCTCCAACATGTTGGAAATATGTTCGATTTCAAGGCAAGAATTAAATGAAGTCACTTTAAACTTGCACAAAGCCCTCTGTTCTCCCTCTCCCCTCACTCTCACCAAGGGTTTGTTGGAGAGATACTGCTGTAGAAGCAAACTTGTTAAAGACAGCCTGAAGTGAAGGGAACTGAGGCTAGGAGAGAATGATGAAAGATCTCAGTGAGAATCAGTGAGCACAACCCTTACAGTGGCAGAATCCCAACTCGAAATAACAGGAGGGCAAGACAGTAATGTTTACACCCCCTCCAGATGTAGCATCAACTATTAGAGAAACAATTCAAAAGCAGCTTGAAATATGGGTGATGAATTATTTTCAATTCTATCACAGTTTAATAAGTCCTCGCTGACAAAGCTGCCACACAGAATCTTCGATAATGTTCCCAGAAATAGTCTCTGTTGCCTCAGAGGCTTCCCTCAGCACACGGGTTGTGCGGGAGCTGAGGCTGGTGTTAGTGAACACACTCACTCTGTCACAAACACTACTCCTCCACGAGGCCAGCTCAGTAATATTAACAACTAATTTATTCCCAGAGATTGAAAGAAATATTCACAGACTGACACTGGAATCTAGAAGCACAGAGGACATCGGCACAGCAGTCTGTGCAGAACTGAGCACAGGAGAAAGAGGTACAAAAATGTACAGATACTCAAAATCCTTATCCTGCTGAAAAACAGTGGCTCTGTACAGTTACACAGTGAGTGACCTTCACCCTGAATAAACAGTGGCTCTGTACAGTTACACAGTGAGTGACCTTCACCCTGAATAAACAGTGACTCTGTACAGTTACACAGCGAGTGATCCTCACCCTGAATAAACAGTGACTCTGCACAGATACAGTGAGTGACCTTCACCCTGAATAAACAGTGACTCTGTACAGTTACTCAGTGAGTGACCCTTACCCTGAATAAACAGTGACTCTGTACAGTTACACAGCGAGTGATCCTCACCCTGAATAAACAGTGACTCTGCACAGTTACAGTGAGTAACCCTCACCCTGAATAAACAGTGACTCTGTACAGTTACACAGTGAGTGACCTTCACCCTGAATAAACAGTGACTCTGTACAGTTACACAGTGAGTGACCTTCACCCTGAATAAACGGTGACTCTGTACAGTTACACAGTGAGTGACCTTCACCCTGAATAAACAGTGACTCTGTACAGTTACACAGTGAGTGACCTTCACCCTGAATAAACAGTGACTCTGTACAGTTACACAGTGAGTGACCCTTACCCTGAATAAACAGTGGCTCTGTACAGTTACACAGTGAGTGACCCTCACCCTGAATAAACGGTGACTCTGTACAGTTACACAGTGAGTGACCTTCACCCTGAATAAACGGTGACTCTGTACAGTTACACAGTGAGTGACCTTCACCCTGAATAAACGGTGACTCTGTACAGTTACACAGCGAGTGATCCTCACCCTGAATAAACAGTGACTCTGTACAGTTACACAGCGAGTGATCCTCACCCTGAATAAACAGTGACTCTGTACAGTTACACAGCGAGTGACCCTCACCCTGAATAAACGGTGACTCTGTACAGTTACACAGTGAGTGACCTTCACCCTGAATAAACGGTGACTCTGTACAGTTACACAGTGAGTGACCTTCACCCTGAATAAACGGTGACTCTGTACAGTTACACAGCGAGTGATCCTCACCCTGAATAAACAGTGACTCTGTACAGTTACACAGCGAGTGACCCTCACCCTGAATAAACAGTGACTCTGTACAGTTACACAGTGAGTGACCCTTACCCTGAATAAACAGTGGCTCTGTACAGTTACACAGTGAGTGACCTTCACCCTGAATAAACGGTGACTCTGTACAGTTACACAGTGAGTGACCTTCACCCTGAATAAACGGTGACTCTGTACAGTTACACAGCGAGTGATCCTCACCCTGAATAAACAGTGACTCTGTACAGTTACACAGCGAGTGATCCTCACCCTGAATAAACAGTGACTCTGCACAGTTACACAGTGAGTGACCCTTACCCTGAATAAACAGTGGCTCTGTACAGTTACACAGTGAGTGACCCTCACCCTGAATAAACAGTGACTCTGTACAGTTACACAGTGAGTGACCCTCACCCTGAATAAACAGTGACTCTGTACAGTTACACAGTGAGTGACCCTCGCCCTGAATAAACAGTGACTCTGTACAGTTACACAGTGAGTGACCCTCACCCTGAATAAACAGTGACTCTGCACAGATACAGTGAGTGACCCTCACCCTGAATAAACAGTGACTCTGCACAGATACAGTGAGTGACCTTCACCCTGAATAAACAGTGACTCTGCACAGATACAGTGAGTGACCTTCACCCTGAATAAACAGTGACTCTGCACAGATACAGTGAGTGACCTTCACCCTGAATAAACAGTGACTCTGCACAGATACAGTGAGTGACCTTCACCCTGAATAAACAGTGACTCTGCACAGATACAGTGAGTGACCTTCACCCTGAATAAACAGTGACTCTGTACAGTTACACAGTGAGTGACCCTCACCCTGAATAAACAGTGACTCTGTACAGTTACACAGTGAGCGACCCTCACCCTGAATAAACAGTGACTCTGCACAGATACAGTGAGTGATCCTCCCCCTGAATAAACAGTGACTCTGTACAGTTACACAGTGAGGGACCCTCGCCCTGAATAAACAGTGACTCTGTACAGTTACACAGTGAGCGACCCTCACCCTGAATAAACAGTGACTCTGCACAGTTACACAGTGAGTGACCCTCGCCCTGAATAAACAGTGACTCTGTACAGTTACACAGTGAGTGATCCTCCCCCTGAATAAACAGTGACTCTGTACAGTTACACAGTGAGGGACCCTCGCCCTGAATAAACAGTGACTCTGTACAGTTACACAGTGAGCGACCCTCACCCTGAATAAACAGTGACTCTGCACAGTTACACAGTGAGTGACCCTCGCCCTGAATAAACAGTGACTCTGTACAGTTACACAGTGAGCGACCCTCACCCTGAATAAACAGTGACTCTGTACAGTTACACAGTGAGCGACCCTCACCCTGAATAAACAGTGACTCTGCACAGATACAGTGAGTGATCCTCCCCCTGAATAAACAGTGACTCTGTACAGTTACACAGTGAGTGACCCTCGCCCTGAATAAACAGTGACTCTGTACAGTTACACAGTGAGTGATCCTCGCCCTGAATAAACGGTGACTCTGTACAGTTACACAGTGAGCGACCCTCACCCTGAATAAACAGTGACTCTGTACAGTTACACAGTGAGCGACCCTCACCCTGAATAAACAGTGACTCTGTACAGTTACACAGTGAGCGACCCTCACCCTGAATAAACAGTGACTCTGTACAGTTACACAGTGAGTGATCCTCACCCTGAATAAACAGTGACTCTGTACAGTGACACAGTGAGTGATCCTCACCCTGAATAAACAGTGACTCTGTACAGTTACACAGTGAGCGACCCTCACCCTGAATAAACAGTGACTCTGTACAGTTACACAGTGAGTGACCCTCACCCTGAATAAACAGTCACTCTGTACAGTTACACAGTGAGCGACCCTCACCCTGAATAAACAGTGACTCTGTACAGTTACACAGTGAGCGACCCTCACCCTGAATAAACAGTGACTCTGTACAGTTACACAGTGAGTGACCCTCACCCTGAATAAACAGTGACTCTGTACAGTTACACAGTGAGTGACCCTCACCCTGAATAAACAGTGACTCTGCACAGTTACAGTGAGCGACCCTCACCCTGAATAAACAGTGACTCTGTACAGTTACACAGTGAGTGATCCTCACCCTGAATAAACAGTGACTCTGTACAGTTACACAGTGAGTGATCCTCACCCTGAATAAACAGTGACTCTGTACAGTTACACAGTGAGTGACCCTCGCCCTGAATAAACAGTGACTCTGTACAGTTACACAGTGAGTGACCTTCACCCTGAATAAACAGTGACTCTGTACAGTTACACAGTGAGCGACCCTCACCCTGAATAAACAGTGACTCTGCACAGTTACAGTGAGCGACCCTCACCCTGAATAAACAGTGACTCTGTACAGTTACACAGTGAGCGACCCTCACCCTGAATAAACAGTGACTCTGTACAGTTACACAGTGAGTGATCCTCCCCCTGAATAAACAGTGACTCTGTACAGTTACAGTGAGCGACCCTCACCCTGAATAAACAGTGACTCTGTACAGTTACACAGTGAGTGACCCTCACCCTGAATAAACAGTGACTCTGTACAGTTACACAGTGAGCGACCCTCACCCTGAATAAACAGTGACTCTGTACAGTTACACAGTGAGTGACCCTCACCCTGAATAAACAGTGACTCTGTACAGTTACACAGTGAGTGATCCTCCCCCTGAATAAACAGTGACTCTGTACAGTTACAGTGAGCGACCCTCACCCTGAATAAACAGTGACTCTGTACAGTTACACAGTGAGTGATCCTCACCCTGAATAAACAGTGACTCTGTACAGTTACACAGTGAGTGACCCTCGCCCTGAATAAACAGTGACTCTGTACAGTTACACAGTGAGTGATCCTCCCCCTGAATAAACAGTGACTCTGTACAGTTACAGTGAGCGACCCTCACCCTGAATAAACAGTGACTCTGTACAGTTACACAGTGAGTGATCCTCACCCTGAATAAACAGTGACTCTGTACAGTTACACAGTGAGTGATCCTCACCCTGAATAAACAGTGACTCTGTACAGTTACACAGTGAGTGACCCTCACCCTGAATAAACAGTGACTCTGTACAGTTACACAGTGAGTGACCCTCACCCTGAATAAACAGTGACTCTGCACAGTTACACAGTGAGTGACCCTCACCCTGAATAAACAGTGACTCTGTACAGTTACACAGTGAGCGACCCTCACCCTGAATAAACAGTGACTCTGTACAGTTACACAGTGAGTGATCCTCCCCCTGAATAAACAGTGACTCTGTACAGTTACAGTGAGCGACCCTCACCCTGAATAAACAGTGACTCTGTACAGTTACACAGTGAGTGACCCTCACCCTGAATAAACAGTGACTCTGTACAGTTACACAGTGAGTGACACTCACCCTGAATAAACAGTGACTCTGTACAGTTACACAGTGAGTGACCTCACCCTGAATAAACAGTGACTCTGCACAGTTACACAGTGAGTGATCCTCACCCTGAATAAACAGTGACTCTGTACAGTTACACAGTGAGTGACCCTCGCCCTGAATAAACAGTGACTCTGTACAGTTACAGTGAGCGACCCTCACCCTGAATAAACAGTGGCTCTGTACAGTTACACAGTGAGTGACCCTCACCCTGAATAAACAGTGACTCTGTACAGTTACACAGTGAGTGACCCTCGCCCTGAATAAACAGTGACTCTGTACAGTTACACAGTGAGTGACCCTCGCCCTGAATAAACAGTGACTCTGTACAGTTACACAGTGAGTGACCCTCGCCCTGAATAAACAGTGACTCTGTACAGTTACACAGTGAGTGACCTTCACCCTGAATAAACAGTGACTCTGTACAGTTACACAGTGAGTGACCCTCACCCTGTATAAACAGTGACTCTGTACAGTTACACAGTGAGTGACCCTCACCCTGAATAAACAGTGACTCTGTACAGTTACACAGTGAGTGACCCTCACCCTGAATAAACAGTGACTCTGTACAGTTACACAGTGAGTGATCCTCCCCCTGAATAAACAGTGACTCTGTACAGTTACACAGTGAGTGATCCTCGCCCTGAATAAACAGTGACTCTGTACAGTTACACAGTGAGTGACCCTCACCCTGAATAAACAGTGACTCTGTACAGTTACACAGTGAGTGATCCTCCCCCTGAATAAACAGTGACTCTGTACAGTTACAGTGAGCGACCCTCACCCTGAATAAACAGTGACTCTGTACAGTTACACAGTGAGTGACCCTCACCCTGAATAAACAGTGACTCTGCACAGTTACACAGTGAGTGACCCTCACCCTGAATAAACAGTGACTCTGCACAGTTACACAGTGAGTGATCCTCACCCTGAATAAACAGTGACTCTGTACAGTTACACAGTGAGTGACCCTCGCCCTGAATAAACAGTGACTCTGTACAGTTACAGTGAGCGACCCTCACCCTGAATAAACAGTGACTCTGTACAGTTACAGTGAGCGACCCTCACCCTGAATAAACAGTGGCTCTGTACAGTTACACAGTGAGTGACCCTCACCCTGTATAAACAGTGACTCTGTACAGTTACACAGTGAGTGACCCTCACCCTGAATAAACAGTGACTCTGTACAGTTACACAGTGAGTGACCCTCACCCTGAATAAACAGTGACTCTGTACAGTTACACAGTGAGTGACCCTCACCCTGAATAAACAGTGACTCTGTACAGTTACACAGTGAGTGATCCTCCCCCTGAATAAACAGTGACTCTGTACAGTTACACAGTGAGTGACCCTCGCCCTGAATAAACAGTGACTCTGTACAGTTACACAGTGAGTGACCCTCGCCCTGAATAAACACTGACTCTGTACAGTTACACAGTGAGTGATCCTCGCCCTGAATAAACAGTGACTCTGTACAGTTACACAGTGAGTGATCCTCATCCTGAATAAACAGTGACTCTGTACAGTTACACAGTGAGTGACCCTCACCCTGAATAAACAGTGACTCTGTACAGTTACACAGTGAGTGACCCTCACCCTGAATAAACAGTGACTCTGTACAGTTACACAGTGAGTGACCCTCACCCTGAATAAACAGTGACTCTGTACAGTTACACAGTGAGTGACCCTCACCCTGAATAAACAGTGACTCTGTACAGTTACACAGTGAGTGACCCTCACCCTGAATAAACACTGACTCTGTACAGTTACACAGTGAGTGACCCTCACCCTGAGTAAACAGTGACTCTGTACAGTTACACAGTGAGTGATCCTCACCCTGAATAAACAGTGACTCTGTACAGTTACACAGTGAGTGACCCTCACCCTGAATAAACAGTGACTCTGTACAGTTACACAGTGAGTGATCCTCCCCCTGAATAAACAGTGACTCTGTACAGTTACACAGTGAGTGATCCTCGCCCTGAATAAACAGTGACTCTGTACAGTTACACAGTGAGTGACCCTCACCCTGAATAAACAGTGACTCTGTACAGTTACACAGTGAGTGATCCTCACCCTGAATAAACAGTGACTCTGTACAGTTACACAGTGAGTGACCCTCGCCCTGAATAAACAGTGACTCTGTACAGTTACACAGTGAGTGATCCTCCCCCTGAATAAACAGTGACTCTGTACAGTTACACAGTGAGTGACCCTCTCCCTGAATAAACAGTGACTCTGTACAGTTACACAGTGAGTGATTCTCACCCTGAATAAACAGTGACTCTGTACAGTTACACAGTGAGTGACCCTCACCCTGAATAAACAGTGACTCTGTACAGTTACACAGTGAGTGATCCTCTCCCTGAATAAACAGTGACTCTGTACAGTTACACAGTGAGTGATCCTCACCCTGAATAAACAGTGACTCTGTACAGTTACACAGTGAGTGACCCTCACCCTGAATAAACAGTGACTCTGTACATTTACACAGTGAGTGACACTCACCCTGAATAAACAGTGACTCTGTACATTTACACAGTGAGTGACACTCACCCTGAATAAACAGTGACTCTGTACAGTTACACAGTGAGTGACCCTCGCCCTGAATAAACAGTGACTCTGTACAGTTACACAGTGAGTGACCCTCACCCTGAATAAACAGTGACTCTGTACAGTTACACAGTGAGTGACCCTCACCCTGAATAAACAGTGGCTCTGTACAGTTACACAGTGAGTGATCCTCACCCTGAATAAACAGTGACTCTGTACAGTTACACAGTGAGTGACCCTCACCCTGAATAAACAGTGACTCTGTACAGTTACACAGTGAGTGACCTTCACCCTGAATAAACAGTGACTCTGTACAGTTACACAGTGAGTGACCCTCTCCCTGAATAAACAGTGACTCTGTACAGTTACACAGTGAGTGATCCTCGCCCTGAATAAACAGTGACTCTGTACAGTTACACAGTGAGTGACCCTCTCCCTGAATAAACAGTGACTCTGTACAGTTACACAGTGAGTGATCCTCGCCCTGAATAAACAGTGACTCTGTACAGTTACACAGTGAGTGACCCTCACCCTGAATAAACAGTCACTCTGTACAGTTACACAGTGAGTGACCCTCACCCTGAATAATCAGTGACTCTGTACAGTTACACAGTGAGTGACCCTCGCCCTGAATAAACAGTGACTCTGCACAGTTACAGTGAGTGATCCTCACCCTGAATAAACACTGACTCTGTACAGTTACACAGTGAGTGACCCTTACCCTGAATAAACAGTGACTCTGTACAGTTACGCAGTGAGTGACCCTCACCCTGAATAAACAGTGACTCTGTACAGTTACACAGTGAGTGACCCTCACCCTGAATAAACAGTGACTCTGTACAGTTACACAGTGAGTGACCCTCACCCTGAATAAACAGTGACTCTGTACAGTTACAGTGAGCGACCCTCACCCTGAATAAACAGTGACTCTGTACAGTTACACAGTGAGCGACCCTCACCCTGAATAAACAGTGACTCTGCACAGTTACACAGTGAGTGACCCTCACCCTGAATAAACAGTGACTCTGCACAGTTACACAGTGAGTGATCCTCACCCTGAATAAACACTGACTCTGTACAGTTACACAGTGAGTGATCCTCGCCCTGAATAAACAGTGACTCTGTACAGTTACACAGTGAGTGACCCTCGCCCTGAATAAACAGTGACTCTGTACAGTTACACAGTGAGTGACCCTCACCCTGAATAAACACTGACTCTGTACAGTTACACGGTGAGTGACCCTCACCCTGAATAAACAGTGACTCTGCACAGTTACACAGTGAGTGATCCTCACCCTGAATAAACACTGACTCTGTACAGTTACACGGTGAGTGACCCTCACCCTGAATAAACAGTGACTCTGCACAGTTACACAGTGAGCGACCCTCACCCTGAATAAACAGTGACTCTGTACAGTTACACAGTGAGTGACCCTCGCCCTGAATAAACAGTGACTCTGTACAGTTACAGTGAGTAACCCTCACCCTGAATAAACAGTGACTCTGTACAGTTACACAGTGAGTGACCCTCACCCTGAATAAACAGTGACTCTGTACAGTTACACAGTGAGTGACCCTCACCCTGAATAAACACTGACTCTGTACAGTTACACGGTGAGTGACCCTCACCCTGAATAAACACTGACTCTGTACAGTTACACGGTGAGTGACCCTCACCCTGAATAAACAGTGACTCTGCACAGTTACACAGTGAGCGACCCTCACCCTGAATAAACAGTGACTCTGTACAGTTACACAGTGAGTGACCCTCACCCTGAATAAACAGTGACTCTGCACAGTTACACAGTGAGCGACCCTCACCCTGAATAAACAGTGGCTCTGTACAGTTACACAGTGAGTGACCCTCACCCTGTATAAACAGTGACTCTGTACAGTTACACAGTGAGTGACCCTCACCCTGAATAAACAGTGACTCTGTACATTTACACAGTGAGTGACACTCACCCTGAATAAACAGTGACTCTGTACAGTTACACAGTGAGTGACCCTCGCCCTGAATAAACAGTGACTCTGTACAGTTACACAGTGAGTGACCCTCACCCTGAATAAACAGTGACTCTGTACAGTTACACAGTGAGTGACCCTCACCCTGAATAAACAGTGACTCTGTACAGTTACACAGTGAGTGACCTTCACCCTGAATAAACAGTCACTCTGTACAGTTACACAGTGAGCGACCCTCACCCTGAATAAACAGTGACTCTGTACATTTACACAGTGAGTGACACTCACCCTGAATAAACAGTGACTCTGTACATTTACACAGTGAGTGACACTCACCCTGAATAAACAGTGACTCTGTACATTTACACAGTGAGTGACACTCACCCTGAATAAACAGTGACTCTGTACAGTTACACAGTGAGTGACCCTCGCCCTGAATAAACAGTGACTCTGTACAGTTACACAGTGAGTGACCCTCACCCTGAATAAACAGTGACTCTGTACAGTTACACAGTGAGTGACCCTCACCCTGAATAAACAGTGACTCTGTACAGTTACACAGTGAGTGACCTTCACCCTGAATAAACAGTCACTCTGTACAGTTACACAGTGAGTGACCCTCGCCCTGAATAAACATTGACTCTGTACAGTTACACAGTGAGCGACCCTCGCCCTGAATAAACAGTGACTCTGTACAGTTACACAGTGAGCGACCCTCACCCTGAATAAACAGTGACTCTGCACAGTTACACAGTGAGTGACCCTCGCCCTGAATAAACAGTGACTCTGTACAGTTACACAGTGAGTGATCCTCCCCCTGAATAAACAGTGACTCTGTACAGTTACACAGTGAGGGACCCTCGCCCTGAATAAACAGTGACTCTGTACAGTTACACAGTGAGCGACCCTCACCCTGAATAAACAGTGACTCTGTACAGTTACACAGTGAGTGATCCTCACCCTGAATAAACAGTGTCTCTGTACAGTTACACAGTGAGCGACCCTCACCCTGAATAAACAGTGACTCTGTACAGTTACACAGTGAGCGACCCTCACCCTGAATAAACAGTGACTCTGCACAGATACACAGTGAGTGACCCTCACCCTGAATAAACAGTGGCTCTGTACAGTTACACAGTGAGTGATCCTCACCCTGAATAAACAGTGACTCTGTACAGTTACACAGTGAGTGACCCTCGCCCTGAATAAACAGTGACTCTGTACAGTTACACAGTGAGCGACCCTCACCCTGAATAAACAGTGACTCTGTACAGTTACACAGTGAGCGACCCTCACCCTGAATAAACAGTGACTCTGTACAGTTACACAGTGAGTGACCCTCACCCTGAATAAACAGTGACTCTGTACAGTTACACAGTGAGTGACCCTCACCCTGAATAAACAGTGACTCTGTACAGTTACACAGTGAGTGACCTTCACCCTGAATAAACAGTCACTCTGTACAGTTACACAGTGAGCGACCCTCACCCTGAATAAACAGTGACTCTGTACAGTTACACAGTGAGTGACCCTCACCCTGAATAAACAGTGACTCTGTACAGTTACACAGTGAGTGACCCTCACCCTGAATAAACAGTGACTCTGTACAGTTACACAGTGAGTGATCCTCACCCTGAATAAACAGTGACTCTGCACAGATACACAGTGAGCGACCCTCACCCTGAATAAACAGTGACTCTGTACAGTTACAGTGAGCGACCCTCACCCTGAATAAACAGTGACTCTGTACAGTTACACAGTGAGTGACCCTCACCCTGAATAAACAGTGACTCTGTACAGTTACACAGTGAGCGACCCTCACCCTGAATAAACAGTGACTCTGCACAGTTACACAGTGAGCGACCCTCACCCTGAATAAACAGTGACTCTGTACAGTTACAGTGAGCGACCCTCACCCTGAATAAACAGTGACTCTGTACAGTTACACAGTGAGTGACCCTCACCCTGAATAAACAGTGACTCTGTACAGTTACACAGTGAGTGATCCTCACCCTGAATAAACAGTGACTCTGTACAGTTACAGTGAGCGACCCTCACCCTGAATAAACAGTGACTCTGTACAGTTACACAGTGAGCGACCCTCACCCTGAATAAACAGTGACTCTGTACAGTTACAGTGAGCGACCCTCACCCTGAATAAACAGTGACTCTGTACAGTTACAGTGAGCGACCCTTACCCTGAATAAACAGTGACTCTGCACAGTTACACAGTGAGCGACCCTCACCCTGAATAAACAGTGACTCTGTACAGTTACAGTGAGCGACCCTCACCCTGAATAAACAGTGACTCTGTACAGTTACACAGTGAGTGACCCTCACCCTGAATAAACAGTGACTCTGTACAGTTACACAGTGAGTGACCCTCACCCTGAATAAACAGTGACTCTGTACAGTTACACAGTGAGCGACCCTCACCCTGAATAAACAGTGACTCTGTACAGTTACACAGTGAGTGACCCTCACCCTGAATAAACAGTGGCTCTGTACAGTTACACAGTGAGTGACCCTCACCCTGAATAAACAGTGACTCTGTACAGTTACACAGTGAGCGACCCTCACCCTGAATAAACAGTGACTCTGTACAGTTACACAGTGAGTGACCCTCACCCTGAATAAACAGTGGCTCTGTACAGTTACACAGTGAGCGACCCTCACCCTGAATAAACAGTGACTCTGTACAGTTTCACAGTGAGTGACCCTCACCCTGAATAAACAGTGGCTCTGTACAGTTACACAGTGAGCGACCCTCACCCTGAATAAACAGTGACTCTGTACAGTTACACAGTGAGTGACCCTCACCCTGAATAAACAGTGGCTCTGTACAGTTACACAGTGAGTGATCCTCACCCTGAATAAACAGTGACTCTGTACAGTTACACAGTGAGTGACCCTCGCCCTGAATAAACAGTGACTCTGTACAGTTACACAGTGAGTGACCCTCACCCTGAATAAACAGTGACTCTGTACAGTTACACAGTGAGCGACCCTCACCCTGAATAAACAGTGACTCTGTACAGTTACACAGTGAGTGACCCTCACCCTGAATAAACAGTGGCTCTGTACAGTTACACAGTGAGTGATCCTCACCCTGAATAAACAGTGACTCTGCACAGTTACACAGTGAGTGACCCTCACCCTGAATAAACAGTGACTCTGTACAGTTACACAGTGAGTGACACTCACCCTGAATAAACAGTGACTCTGTACAGTTACACAGTGAGTGACACTCACCCTGAATAAACAGTGACTCTGTACAGTTACACAGTGAGTGACACTCACCCTGAATAAACAGTGACTCTGTACAGTTACACAGTGAGCGACCCTCACCCTGAATAAACAGTGACTCTGTACAGTTACACAGTGAGTGACCCTCACCCTGAATAAACAGTGACTCTGTACAGTTACACAGTGAGCGACCCTCACCCTGAATAAACAGTGACTCTGTACAGTTACACAGTGAGTGACCCTCACCCTGAATAAACAGTGGCTCTGTACAGTTACACAGTGAGTGATCCTCACCCTGAATAAACAGTGACTCTGTACAGTTACACAGTGAGTGACCCTCGCCCTGAATAAACAGTGACTCTGTACAGTTACACAGTGAGCGACCCTCACCCTGAATAAACAGTGACTCTGTACAGTTACACAGTGAGCGACCCTCACCCTGAATAAACAGTGACTCTGTACAGTTACACAGTGAGTGATCCTCACACTGAATAAACAGTGACTCTGCACAGTTACACAGTGAGGGACCCTCACCCTGAATAAACAGTGACTCTGTACAGTTACACAGTGAGCGACCCTCACCCTGAATAAACATTGACTCTGTACAGTTACACAGTGAGTGATCCTCACCCTGAATAAACAGTGACTCTGTACAGTTACACAGTGAGCGACCCTCACCCTGAATAAACAGTGACTCTGTACAGTTACACAGTGAGCGACCCTCACCCTGAATAAACACTGACTCTGTACAGTTACACAGTGAGTGATCCTCACCCTGAATAAACAGTGACTCTGTACAGTTACACAGTGAGCGACCCTCACCCTGAATAAACAGTGACTCTGTACAGTTACACAGTGAGCGACCCTCACCCTGAATAAACAGTGACTCTGTACAGTTACACAGTGAGTGACCCTCGCCCTGAATAAACAGTGACTCTGTACAGTTACACAGTGAGCGACCCTCACCCTGAATAAACACTGACTCTGTACAGTTACACAGTGAGCGACCCTCGCCCTGAATAAACAGTGACTCTGTACAGTTACACAGTGAGCGACCCTCACCCTGAATAAACACTGACTCTGTACAGTTACACAGCGAGTGACCCTCACCCTGAATAAACAGTGACTCTGTACAGTTACACAGTGAGTGATCCTCACCCTGAATAAACAGTGACTCTGTACAGTAACACAGTGAGCGACCCTCACCCTGAATAAACAGTGACTCTGTACAGTAACACAGTGAGTGATCCTCACCCTGAATAAACAGTGACTCTGTACAGTTACACAGTGAGTGACCCTCACCCTGAATAAACAGTGACTCTGTACAGTAACACAGTGAGTGATCCTCACCCTGAATAAACAGTGACTCTGTACAGTTACACAGTGAGTGATCCTCGCCCTGAATAAACAGTGACTCTGTACAGTTACACAGTGAGCGACCCTCACCCTGAATAAACAGTGACTCTGTACAGTTACACAGTGAGTGACCCTCGCCCTGAATAACAGTGACTCTGTACAGTTACACAGTGAGCGACCCTCACCCTGAATAAACACTGACTCTGTACAGTTACACAGTGAGTGATCCTCACCCTGAATAAACAGTGACTCTGTACAGTTACACAGTGAGCGACCCTCACCCTGAATAAACATTGACTCTGTACAGTTACACAGTGAGTGATCCTCACCCTGAATAAACAGTGACTCTGTACAGTTACACAGTGAGCGACCCTCACCCTGAATAAACAGTGACTCTGTACAGTTACACAGTGAGCGACCCTCACCCTGAATAAACAGTGACTCTGTACAGTTACACAGTGAGCGACCCTCACCCTGAATAAACACTGACTCTGTACAGTTACACAGCGAGTGACCCTCACCCTGAATAAACAGTGACTCTGTACAGTTACACAGTGAGCGACCCTCACCCTGAATAAACAGTGACTCTGTACAGTTACACAGTGAGCGACCCTCACCCTGAATAAACAGTGACTCTGTACAGTTACACAGTGAGCGACCCTCACCCTGAATAAACAATGACTCTGTACAGTTACACAGTGAGCGATCCTCACCCTGAATAAACAGTGACTCTGTACAGTTACACAGTGAGTGACCCTCACCCTGAATAAACAGTGACTCTGTACAGTTACACAGTGAGTGACCCTCACCCTGAATAAACAGTGACTCTGTACAGTTACACAGTGAGTGACCCTCACCCTGAATAAACAGTCACTCTGTACAGTTACAGTGAGTGACCCTCACCCTGAATAAACAGTGACTCTGTACAGTTACACAGTGAGTGATCCTCACCCTGAATAAACGGTGACTCTGTACAGTTACACAGTGAGTGATCCTCACCCTGAATAAACAGTGACTCTGTACAGTTACAGTGAGTGACCCTCACCCTGAATAAACAGTGACTCTGTACAGTTACACAGTGAGTGACCCTCGCCCTGAATAAACAGTGACTCTGTACAGTTACACAGTGAGTGATCCTCACCCTGAATAAACGGTGACTCTGTACAGTTACACAGTGAGTGATCCTCACACTGAATAAACAGTGACTCTGTACAGTTACACAGTGAGCGACCCTCGCCCTGAATAAACAGTGACTCTGCACAGATACAGTGAGTGATCCTCACCCTGAATAAACAGTGACTCTGTACAGTTACACAGTGAGTGACCCTCACCCTGAATAAACAGTGACTCTGTACAGTTACACAGTGAGTGATCCTCCCCCTGAATAAACAGTGACTCTGTACAGTTACACAGTGAGTGACCCTCGCCCTGAATAAACAGTGACTCTGTACAGTTACACAGTGAGTGACCCTCACCCTGAATAAACAGTGACTCTGTACAGTTACACAGTGAGTGATCCTCACCCTGAATAAACAGTGACTCTGTACAGTTACACAGTGAATGACCCTCACCCTGAATAAACAGTGACTCTGTACAGTTACACAGTGAGTGACCCTCACCCTGAATAAACAGTGACTCTGTACAGTAACACAGTGAGTGATCCTCACCCTGAATAAACAGTGACTCTGTACAGTTACACAGTGAGTGACCCTCACCCTGAATAAACAGTGACTCTGTACAGTTACACAGTGAGCGACCCTCGCCCTGAATAAACAGTGACTCTGTACAGTAACACAGTGAGTGATCCTCACCCTGAATAAACAGTGACTCTGTACAGTAACACAGTGAGTGATCCTCACCCTGAATAAACAGTGACTCTGTACAGTTACACAGTGAGCGACCCTCGCCCTGAATAAACAGTGACTCTGTACAGTAACACAGTGAGTGATCCTCACCCTGAATAAACAGTGACTCTGTACAGTTACACAGTGAGTGACCCTCACCCTGAATAAACAGTGACTCTGTACAGTTACACAGTGAGCGACCCTCACCCTGAATAAACATTGACTCTGTACAGTTACACAGTGAGTGACCCTCACCCTGAATAAACAGTGACTCTGTACAGTAACACAGTGAGTGATCCTCACCCTGAATAAACAGTGACTCTGTACAGTTACACAGTGAGTGACCCTCACCCTGAATAAACAGTGACTCTGTACAGTAACACAGTGAGTGATCCTCACCCTGAATAAACAGTGACTCTGTACAGTAACACAGTGAGTGATCCTCACCCTGAATAAACAGTGACTCTGCACAGATACAGTGAGTGATCCTCCCCCTGAATAAACAGTGACTCTGTACAGTTACACAGTGAGTGATCCTCCCCCTGAATAAACAGTGACTCTGTACAGTTACACAGTGAGCGACCCTCACCCTGAATAAACAGTGACTCTGCACAGATACAGTGAGTGATCCTCCCCCTGAATAAACAGTGACTCTGTACAGTTACACAGTGAGTGATCCTCGCCCTGAATAAACAGTGACTCTGTACAGTTACACAGTGAGCGACCCTCACCCTGAATAAACAGTGACTCTGTACAGTTACACAGTGAGTGACCCTCACCCTGAATAAACAGTGACTCTGTACAGTTACACAGTGAGCGACCCTCACCCTGAATAAACACTGACTCTGTACAGTTACACAGTGAGCGACCCTCACCCTGAATAAACAGTGACTCTGTACAGTTACACAGTGAGTGACCCTCACCCTGAATAAACAGTGACTCTGTACAGTTACACAGTGAGTGACCCTCACCATGAATAAACAGTGACTCTGTACAGTTACACAGTGAGTGACCCTCACCATGAATAAACAGTGACTCTGTACAGTTACACAGTGAGTGACCCTCACCCTGAATAAACAGTGACTCTGTACAGTTACACAGTGAGCGACCCTCACCCTGAATAAACAGTGACTCTGTACAGTTACACAGTGAGTGATCCTCACCCTGAATATACAGTGACTCTGTACAGTTACACAGTGAGTGACCCTCACCCTGAATAAACAGTGACTCTGTACAGTTACACAGTGAGTGACCCTCACCCTGAATAAACAGTGACTCTGTACAGTTACACAGTGAGTGACCCTCACCATGAATAAACAGTGACTCTGTACAGTTACACAGTGAGTGACCCTCACCCTGAATAAACAGTGACTCTGTACAGTTACACAGTGAGTGATCCTCGCCCTGAATAAACAGTGACTCTGTACAGTTACACAGTGAGCGACCCTCACCCTGAATAAACAGTGACTCTGTACAGTTACACAGTGAGTGACCCTCACCCTGAATAAACAGTGACTCTGTACAGTTACACAGTGAGCGACCCTCACCCTGAATAAACACTGACTCTGTACAGTTACACAGTGAGTGACCCTCGCCCTGAATAAACAGTGACTCTGTACAGTTACAGTGAGCGACCCTCACCCTGAATAAACAGTGACTCTGTACAGTTACAGTGAGCGACCCTCACCCTGAATAAACAGTGACTCTGCACAGATACAGTGAGTGATCCTCACCCTGAATAAACAGTGACTCTGTACAGTTACACAGTGAGTGACCCTCACCCTGAATAAACAGTGACTCTGTACAGTTACACAGTGAGTGATCCTCCCCCTGAATAAACAGTGACTCTGTACAGTTACACAGTGAGTGATCCTCGCCCTGAATAAACAGTGACTCTGTACAGTTACACAGTGAGTGACCCTCACCCTGAATAAACAGTGACTCTGTACAGTTACACAGTGAGTGACCCTCGCCCTGAATAAACAGTGACTCTGTACAGTTACACAGTGAGTGACCCTCACCCTGAATAAACAGTGACTCTGTACAGTTACACAGTGAGTGACCCTCGCCCTGAATAAACAGTGACTCTGTACAGTTACACAGTGAGTGACCTTCACCCTGAATAAACAGTGACTCTGTACAGTTACACAGTGAGTGACCCTCACCCTGAATAAACAGTGACTCTGTACAGTTACACAGTGAGTGACCCTCGCCCTGAATAAACAGTGACTCTGTACAGTTACACAGTGAGTGATCCTCACCCTGAATAAACAGTGACTCTGTACAGTTACACAGTGAGTGACCCTCACCCTGAATAAACAGTGACTCTGTACAGTTACACAGTGAGTGACCCTCACCCTGAATAAACAGTGACTCTGTACAGTTACACAGTGAGTGATCCTCACCCAGAATAAACAGTGACTCTGTACAGTTACACAGTGAGTGACCCTCGCCCTGAATAAACAATGACTCTGTACAGTTACACAGTGAGTGACCCTCGCCCTGAATAAACAGTGACTCTGTACAGTTACACAGTGAGTGACCCTCGCCCTGAATAAACAGTCACTCTGTACAGTTACACAGTGAGTGACACTCACCCTGAATAAACAGTGACTCTGTACAGTTACACAGTGACTGACCCTCACCCTGAATAAACAGTGACTCTGCACAGTTACACAGTGAGTGACCCTCGCCCTGAATAAACAGTGACTCTGTACAGTTACACAGTGAGTGATCCTCACCCAGAATAAACAGTGACTCTGTACAGTTACACAGTGAGTGACCCTCGCCCTGAATAAACAATGACTCTGTACAGTTACACAGTGAGTGACCCTCGCCCTGAATAAACAGTGACTCTGTACAGTTACATGGCTGATCCACATGAACACTAGGTTCCTTGTATCTCCCAGTTGTGTGTAATTGGAAATCTAGGGCAATTTACCTGTCATTTTGCAATGTGCTATCCGGGGGTGGGGGGGGGGGGGTGTTTGAATGGGGGGGGGGGGGTGTTGGAATGGGGGGGTTGTGTTGGAATGGGGGGGGGGCGGGGTGTTGGAATGGGGGGGGGGCGGGGTGTTGGAATGGGGGGGCAGGGTGTTGGAATGGGGGGGGCAGGGTGTTGGAATGGGGGGGGACTGGTAGGTTATCCTCATCCTGCGGTGGAGGAGCCCCTGACTCACAGCAGGTCGAGCCTCTCACTCACGGCCAAGCCATCTCCTGGAACTAGTTCTGTGTAAGAAAGATGAGCCCCAGAGAGGCTCAGCAGGAATCTGTTGCCTTTGGTACCCAGATGGTCAGAGCTTCGACCCTGCAGTCTCTAATGAGATCTCTTTCAGGACACAGGATGGGCTAAGTGACTCTAAGAAAGATTTCTTACTAAAATGTCATGGTGGATGTATTACAGCAGAGTGGAAAGTCTACAGCTGTGCCAAACACATCAGCCCAGAATGATCCCAGGTCTAAAAGGGTTAAATTACGAGGACAGGTTTGCACAGACTATTCACTCGAGTGTAGAAGATTAAGGGGTGATCTAATCGAGGTGTTTAAGATGATTAAAGGAGTTGATCGGGTCGATAGAGAGAAACTATTTCCTCTGGTGGGGGGGGGGAGTCCAGAACAAGGGGGCAGAACCTTCAAATTGGAGCCAGGCCGTTCAGGGGTGATGTCAGGAAACACTTCTTCACACAAAGGGGAGTGGAAATCTGGAACTCTCTCCCCCCAGAAAGCTGTTGAGGCTGAGAGTCGATTGGAAATTTCAAACAGAGATTGATGTATTTTTGTTGGGGAAGGGGATTAAGGGATCAAGGTGGGTAAATGGAGTTAAAATACAGATCAGCCATGATCTAATTGAATGGCGGAATAGGTTCGAGGGGCTGAATGGCCTCCTCCTGTTCCCGTGGGACCCACAACTGACCCGATATGCCCCAGGTGACCACAGGTGCGGAGACTGTTAGTTCAGCTTGTCTGAGATCTGCTCCCAACCCATAGATGGAGAATTCCTACTCGATTGAGGAGCTGTGTGTCTGGACCCCTGCAGGAGTCAGTCCCCAAGGGCAGGAGGACTGAAATAGTTGCATGGCAAACAAAAAATGTACCAGGAATGAGGGACTTCAGTTAATGTGGAGAGACTGGAGAAGCTGGGATTGTTCTCCTTAGAGCAGAGAAGGTTAAGGGGGTGATTTAATCGAGGTGTTCAAAATCATGAGGGGTTTTGATGGAGTAAATAAGGAGAAAGTGCTTCCAGTGACAGGAGGCTCGGTAACCAGAGGGACACAGATTGAAGATAATCAGTAAAAGACCCAGAGGGGGAGATGAGGAGAATGTTTTTACACAGTGAGTTGTTGTGATCTGGAACGCGCTGCCTGAAAGGGCGGTGGAAGCAGATTCAATAGTAACTTTCAAAAGGGAATTGGATCAATAGTGGAAGGGGAAAAATTTACAGGACTGTGGGGGAAAGAGCAGGGGGGAGCGGAACTGATTGGATAGGTCTTTCAAAGAGCCAGCACAGGCCCAATGGGCTGAATGGCCTCCTCCTGTGCTGTGAGATTCGATGGTTCCACATGTAGATTTAAACACTGAGAGACTGGAGCTTATCGAGTTACTGGTTCCCACACCGAGTGTTTCATTCACTTCCTCACAGACCCACACGGGGTCAATGAAACAATGGCTGCAGAACAAGACCCACCCCCTGAACTCTTCACCCCCTCCACCCACCCCCTCATCCCCAACATCTTCACCCCCATTTCACTGAAGGGTTTTACAATGGGATCCGCTATATTTTTCCCTGGTCTGGAATGTGAATGGATGATTATGGGATGGCGTCTGCTTTAAGGAGTCATTTGCACCCACTGCCTAGGACAATGAGGCCCCAATCAACCCCTCCCCCACCTCCAACTATGAAGCTGAAATCAGGCTGACTTTGTCAGAATGAATCCTCCTGCCCACTGTGACTAAATCAACTCTTCATTGGTCATTACTGCCAGCTCACTGAGTGCAGCTGCTCCATGGCTCCATCATCCGTGCTCAGTCTCTCTCTCTCTCTCTCTCTCTGTCTGTCTGTCTGGCTCTCTCTCTCTGTCTGGCTCTCCATCATCCGCTCTCTCTCTCTCTCTCTCTCCCCGTCATCCGCTCTCTCTCTCTCTCTCTCTCTCCCCGTCATCCGCTCTCTCTCTCTCTCTCTCTCTGTCTGTCTGTCTGGCTCTCTCTCTCTCTGTCTGTCTGTCTGTCTCTCTCTCTCTCTCTCTCTCTGTCTGGCTCTCCATCATCCGCTCTCTCTCTCTCTCTCTCTCTCTCTTCCATCCCTCTCCCACTTCCAGCAGCTCCTGATACCTGGATACTGACACGTTTGTGTGCACGTAATCTTCTAGTCTTTTCTTCCCCCAACCCTCTCACCCCCTTTCCTCCTGAATCAAAGGCCATCCTTCTCCTGACTGAACCATCCTGGTGGGTCACAAGATATAGTTTTAGATACTTTTTAAATGAGCAACTCAGTCAAAATGATACAGGGGCTAAAAGGGTTCAATTACAAGGACAGGTTTGCACAGACTGGGCTAGTATTCCCTCGAGTGTAGAAGATTAAGGGGTGATCTAATCGAGGTGTTTAAGATGATTAAAGGAGTTGATCGGGTCGATAGAGAGAAACTATTTCCTCTGGTGGGGGGAGTCCAGAACAAGGGGGGCAGAACCTTCAAAATCGAGCCAGGCCGTTCAGGGGTGATGTCAGGAAACACTTCTTCACACAAAGGGGAATGGAAATCGAACTCTCTCTCCAGAAAAAGCTGTTGAGGCTGGGGGTCAGTTGGAAATTTCAAAACTGGTCTGGATCCGTCTTGGCTGGTTTGGTCTTGGCTGGTCTGGTCTGGTTTTGGCTGGTCTGGTCTTGGCTGGTCTGCACTATTTTTGAACAGCAGGAATTTAGCAGGCTCCGCTCTGTTGCATTTGGACCCAAACAGGCAGATGAAGAGTTAATTCGAGCTTGTCCAGTGATGCTGAAGGATCTCGATTTGAAATAACAACAGCAGCAGCTCAGTATGTCTCGGAATGGTGATGTTTTACAGTAATGCACAGCTCTGTTCAAGACCCAAAACCCCTATATCACACCTGCCCCAACACACAAGCTCGTACTAATGGATAATGTATCATTGATCAGAGGATCAATCTGAAGGATGCCATTTCCAGCTCAATCAGATCCCACTTCTCCTTTCCTGACTCCCCCACTACCTCCCTCTCTTGCAAACAGCAATGCCCACTTGTTCTTCCCTATCCATCCAAGTCCCGTTCACCAGATTCCTCCCATTCACTGATCAGCCTCCATGTTCCCAGCAATATTAGGGTCAGAGAACACTTGGGGACAATAGTGCACCCAACAACAACTTATATTTATATAGTGCCTGTATCGTAGTAGAACTTCCTAAAGTGTTGCACTGGAGCATTATAAAACAAAGTATGATATTGAGCCAATTAAAGAGATATAAGGACACATGAACAAATAGCTGGGTAATGAGCTCAGTTTTAAGGGGCATCTTAAAGGAGGAGAGAGAGGCGGAGAGGTTTAGGGAGGGAATTCCAGAGCTTTGGGCCCAGGCAGCTGAAGGCACGGCTGCCAATGGAGCAGTGATGGAAATCGGGGGATGGTCAAGAGGCCAGAATTAGAGGAGAGCAGAGATCTCGGAGGGTTGTGGGGCTGGAGGAGGTTACAGAGATAGGGAGGGTTGTAGGGTTGGAGGAGGTTACAGAGATAGGGAGGGTTGTAGGGCTGGAGGAGGTTACAGTGATAGGGAGGGTTGTAGGCGGCTGGAGGAGGTTACAGAGATAGGGAGGGTTGTAGGGGCTGGAGGAGGTTACAGTGATAGGGAGGGTTGTCAGGGCTGGAGGAGGTTACAGAGATAGGGAGGGTTGTAGGGCTGGAGGAGGTTACAGTGATAGTGAGGGTTGTAGGGCTGGAGGAGGTTACAGTGATAGGGAGGGTTGTAGGCGGCTGGAGGAGGTTACAGAGATAGGGAGGGTTGTCAGGGCTGGAGGAGGTTACAGAGATAGGGAGGGTTGTAGGCGGCTGGAGGAGGTTACAGAGATAGGGAGGGTTGTAGGGGCTGGAGGAGGTTACAGAGATAGGGAGGGTTGTCAGGGCTGGAAGAGGTTACAGAGATAGGGAGGGTTGTCGGGGCTGGAGGAGGTTACAGAGATAGGGAAGGTTGTAGGCGGCTGGAGGAGGTTACAGAGATAGGGAGGGTTGTAGGGGCTGGAGGAGGTTACAGAGATAGGGAGGGGAGAGGCCAGGGAGGGATTTGAAAATGAGGATGAGAATTTTAAAATGGAGGCGTTGCCTGGCTGTGAGTCACTGTAGGTATCACAGGGGATGATGGGTGATTAGTCTTGGTGTGAGTTTGGCCACGGGGAGAGAGTGTTTTGGTCTGAAGGTTATGGGGGTTTGGGCGGTGGGGTGGGTGGGAGCAGTGGTGAAGTGGTGCCTCTCCGTAACATCGCCCGACATCACCCCATCTCAGCTAATCAGCTGCTGAAATCCTCATTCATGTCTTTGTTACCTCGAGACTTGATTATTCCAACGCTCTCCTGACTGGTCCACATTCTACTCTCTGTAAACTGAGGTCATCCATAACTCTGCTGCCCAGCCTGTGCAGGGAGCGCTGTACTGTGGGAGGGTCAGTACCGAGGGAGCGCCGCGCTGTCGGAGCCAAGGCTCCGTCTGCCCTATCAGGTGGGTATAAAAGATCGCACTCACACTATTGTGAAGAGCAGGGCGGAGTTCTCCCCAGTGTCCCAGGGAGTAGGGGGGAGTTCTACCCGGTGTCCTGGAGAACAGGGGGGGTGGGGGGGGGAGTTCTCCCCGGTGTCCCAGGGAGTAGTGGGGAGTTCTCCCCGGTGTCCTGGAGAACGGGGGGGGGGGGGGGGGGGAGTTCTCCCCGGTGTCCCAGGGAGTAGGGGGGAGTTCTACCCGGTGTCCTGGAGAACAGGGGGGGTGGGGGGGGGAGTTCTCCCCGGTGTCCCAGGGAGTAGGGGGGAGTTCTACCCGGTGTCCTGGAGAACGGGGCGGGGGGGGGGGGGGGTTCTCCCCGGTGTCCCAGGGAGTAGGGGGGAGTTCTCCCCGGTGTCCTGGAGAACGGGGGGGGGGGGGGGGAAGTTCTCCCCGGTGTCCCAGGGAGTAGGGGGGAGTTCTCCCCGGTGTCCTGGAGAACGGGGCGGGGGGGGGGTGGGGGGAGTTCTCCCCGGTGTCCCAGGGAGTAGGGGGGAGTTCTACCCGGTGTCCTGGAGAACGGGGGGGGGGGGGGGGGGGGGGGGCGGGGAGTTCTCCCCGGTGTCCCAGGGAGTAGGGGGGAGTTCTACCCGGTGTCCTGGGGCCAATATTTATTCCTCAACCAACATCAGTAAAAGAGATGATCGGGTCATTATCACATTGCTGTTTGTGGGATCTTGCTGTGCTCAAATTGGCTGCTGTATTTCCGACATTACAACAGTGACTATAGTTCAAGAGAAAAGCGATTTGGGACATGCTGAGGATAGGAAAGGCGCTAGAGAAATGCAAGTGGACATGTCATTCTGCTTGCTAGGGAGGCACGCTGGAGTTGAGGTTAATCCCTGAGGGAGCTGCATTCAGCCGGGGGTGGAGCAGGTGGGGTACGAGGAGTTTGAGCCCCTCAAGGAGTGGGAAAGATGGCAGATTCTCAGTTTCCCCCGTAAAGTGGGCGGACCTGCTGCGAGGCTGAGGCAGAACCTGGGGGTGGGGGGGGTGGGGGGGTGACGCCTGTCATTGTCGACCAGCACTCACTGTCCTTGACTCGGAGGATGGGCTGCAGGTCCACCCAGAGACATGAGGGAGGAAAGAGGAAAATGAACTCTGCGTTGCTCGGGATTTGAGTCGTTGTATAAGATGAAGCCGGATTTAGTTGCAGTGTTAGCCGAACCTCGTTAAATCCTCCTCGGCGACCCTCCCTTCCCCCACTCCCGGTCTGGGAAGACCCAGCTGTTTAATAACTATTTCACTGGGATGGAAAATGAATCTCCATGGCAACCGATGCATTTGCAATTTGCACTTTTATTTATTTAGGTTCTAAATACAAACTCGTGACCCTCGGCCAGTCAGTGTTAAACACCCCTCAGCTACTATTTAGTTCAAACCTTGTTCAGAATGATTCTCTCTGACTGTCCCTTGGTGCTGGCAATAAGGGGCAGCTCCTCTCCAAGGCTCCGACAAGGGAAGGGGCCTAATCTCCCGGGAATGACACCAGGCCGAGCCGTGGGGAATGAGCCTCTGGCAGCTGTTTCTACTTGGTGGTGGTTTTAGAGGAACACAAAGTGTGTTCCCGTGGAACACTCCCGCCCACTCTTAAACATCAGCTGTCAGCAATGATTAGTCAGGAGAACTAGTGACGGTTTCAAAATGAACCGGAATAACCTGACCAGTTTCAGGAGCACACACTCCGACCAGGCCATCCGTCAATTATAGTATGGATCACTCCAGATTAAAGAAGAAGGAAAACCCCTTCTCGTTCACTCCCACTATACACAATCCCAATGGATCAAACCCCTTCCCATTCACTCCCACTGTACACAATCCCAATGGATCAAACCCCTTCCCATTCACTCCCACTGTACACAATCCCAATGGATCAAACCCCTTCCCGTTCACTCCCACTGTACACAATCCCAATGGACCCAAACCCCTTCTCGTTCACTCCCACTGTACACAATCCCAATGGACCCAAACCCCTTCCCATTCACTCCCACTGTACACAATCCCAATGGACCCAAACTCCTTCCCGTTCACTCCCACTGTACACAATCCCAATGGACCCAAACCCCTTCCCATTCACTCCCACTGTACACAATCCCAATGGACCCAAACTCCTTCCCGTTCACTCCCACTGTACACAATCCCAATGGACCCAAACTCCTTCCCATTCACTCCCACTGTACACAATCCCAATGGATCAAACCCCTTCCCATTCACTCCCACTGTACACAATCCCAATGGACCCAAACTCCTTCCCATTCACTCCCACTGTACACAATCCCAATGGATCAAACCCCTTCTCGTTCACTCCCACTGTACACAATCCCAATGGATCAAACCCCTTCTCGTTCACTCCCACTGTACACAATCCCAATGGATCAAACCCCTTCCCGTTCACTCCCACTGTACACAATCCCAATGGATCAAACCCCTTCTCGTTCACTCCCATTGTACACAATCCCAATGGATCAAACCCCTTCCCGTTCACTCCCACTGTACACAATCCCAATGGATCAAACCCCTTCCCGTTCACTCCCACTGTACACAATCCCAATGGATCAAACCCCTTCCCGTTCACTCCCACTGTACACAATCCCAATGGATCAAACCCCTTCTCGTTCACTCCCATTGTACACAATCCCAATGGATCAAACCCCTTCCCGTTCACTCCCACTGTACACAATCCCAATGGATCAAACCCCTTCCCATTCACTCCCACTGTACACAATCCCAATGGATCAAACCCCTTCTCGTTCACTCCCACTGTACACAATCCCAATGGACCCAAACCCCTTCCCATTCACTCCCACTGTACACAATCCCAATGGATCAAACACCTTCCCGTTCACTCCCATTGTACACAATCCCAATGGATCAAACCCCTTCCTAGCAAATATATGCACAGCAAGATCCCACAAGATAACGACCAGATAATCTGTTTTACTGATGTTGTTTGAGGGATAAATATTGGCCCCAGGACACCGGGGAGAACTCCCCCCTGCTCTTCTTCCAAATAGTGACTGAGAGATCTTTTACACCCACTGGAGGGGACAGACGGGGTCTCGGTTTAATCTCTCACCCAAAACACAGCAGCTCCGACAGTGCAGCACTCCCTCAGTACAGAACCTCCGACAGTGCGGCGCTCCCTCAGTACTGACCCTCCGACAGTGCGGCGCTCCCTCAGTACTGACCCTCCGACAGTGCGGCGCTCCCTCAGTACAGAACCTCCGACAGTGCGGCACTCTCTCAGCACTGTCCCTCTGACAGTGCGGCACTCCCTCAGTACAGAACCTCCGACAGTGCGGCGCTCCCTCAGTACAGAACCTCCGACAGTGCGGCGCTCCCTCAGTACTGACCCTCCGACAGTGCGGCGCTCGCTCAGTACTGACCCTCCGACAGTGCGGCGCTCCCTCAGTACTGACCCTCCGACAGTGCGGCGCTCCCTCAGTACTGACCCTCCGACAGTGCGGCGCTCCCTCAGTACTGACCCTCCGACAGTGCGGCGCTCCCTCAGTACTGACCCTCCGACAGTGCGGCGCTCCCTCAGTACTGACCCTCCGACAGTGCGGCGCTCCCTCAGTACTGACCCTCCGACAGTGCGGCGCTCCCTCAGTACTGACCCTCCGACAGTGCGGCGCTCCCTCAGTACTGACCCTCCGACAGTGCGGCGCTCCCTCAGTACTGACCCTCCGACAGTGCGGCGCTCCCTCAGTACTGACCCTCCGACAGTGCGGCGCTCCCTCAGTACTGACCCTCCGACAGTGCGGCGCTCCCTCAGTACTGACCCTCCGACAGTGCGGCGCTCCCTCAGTACTGACCCTCCGACAGTGCGGCGCTCCCTCAGTACTGACCCTCCGACAGTGCGGCGCTCCCTCAGTACTGACCCTCCGACAGTGCGGCGCTCCCTCAGTACTGACCCTCCGACAGTGCGGCGCTCCCTCAGTACTGACCCTCCGACAGTGCGGCGCTCCCTCAGTACTGACCCTCCGACAGTGCGGCGCTCCCTCAGTACTGACCCTCCGACAGTGCGGCGCTCCCTCAGTACTGACCCTCCGACAGAGCGGCGCTCCCTCAGTACTGACCCTCCGACAGTGCGGCGCTCCCTCAGTACTGACCCTCCGACAGAGCGGCGCTCCCTCAGTACTGACCCTCCGACAGTGCGGCGCTCCCTCAGTACTGACCCTCCGACAGTGCGGCGCTCCCTCAGTACTGACCCTCCGACAGTGCGGCGCTCCCTCAGTACTGACCCTCCGACAGTGCGGCGCTCCCTCAGTACTGACCCTCCGACAGTGCGGCGCTCCCTCAGTACTGACCCTCCGACAGTGCGGCGCTCCCTCAGTACTGACCCTCCGACAGTGCGGCGCTCCCTCAGTACTGACCCTCCGACAGTGCGGCGCTCCCTCAGTACTGACCCTCCGACAGTGCGGCGCTCCCTCAGTACTGACCATCCGACAGTGCGGCACTCCCTCAGTACTGACCCTCCGACAGTGCGGCACTCACTCAGTACTGACCCTCCGACAGTGCGGCACTCCCTCAGTACTGACCCTCCGACAGTGCGGCACTCCCTCAGTACTGACCCTCCGACAGTGCGGCACTCCCTCAGTACTGACCCTCCGACAGTGCGGCACTCCCTCAGTACTGACCCTCCGACAGTGCGGCACTCCCTCAGTACTGACCCTCCGACAGTGCGGCACTCCCTCAGTACTGACCCTCCGACAGTGCGGCACTCCCTCAGTACTGACCCTCCGACAGTGCGGCACTCCCTCAGTACTGACCCTCCGACAGTGCGGCACTCCCTCAGTACTGACCCTCCGACAGTGCGGCACTCCCTCAGTACTGACCCTCCGACAGTGCGGCACTCCCTCAGTACTGACCCTCCGACAGTGCGGCACTCCCTCAGTACTGACCCTCCGACAGTGCGGCACTCCCTCAGTACTGACCCTCCGACAGTGCGGCACTCCCTCAGTACTGACCCTCCGACAGTGCGGCACTCCCTCAGTACTGACCCTCCGACAGTGCGGCACTCCCTCAGTACTGACCCTCCGACAGTGCGGCACTCCCTCAGTACTGACCCTCCGACAGTGCGGCACTCCCTCAGTACTGACCCTCCAACAGTGCGGCACTCCCTCAGTACTGACCCTCCGACAGTGCGGCACTCCCTCAGTACTGACCCTCCGACAGTGCGGCACTCCCTCAGTACTGACCCTCCGACAGTGCGGCACTCCCTCAGTACTGACCCTCCGACAGTGCGGCACTCCCTCAGTACTGAACCTCCGACAGTGCGGCACTCCCTCAGTACTGACCCTCCGACAGTGCGGCACTCCCTCAGTACTGACCCTCCGACAGTGCGGCACTCCCTCAGTACTGACCCTCCGACAGTGCGGCTCTCCCTCAGTACTGACCATCCGACAGTGCGGCACTCCCTCAGTACTGACCCTCCGACAGTGCGGCACTCCCTCAGTACTGACCCTCCGACAGTGCGGCACTCCCTCAATACTGACCCTCCGACAGTGCGGCACTCCCTCAGTACTGTCCCTCCGACAGTGCGGCACTCCCTCAGTACTGACCCTCCGACAGTGCGGCACTCACTCAGTACTGACCCTCCGACAGTGCGGCACTCCCTCAGTACTGACCCTCCGACAGTGCGGCACTCCCTCAGTACTGACCCTCCGACAGTGCGGCACTCCCTCAGTACTGACCCTCCGACAGTGCGGCACTCCCTCAGTACTGACCCTCCGACAGTGCGGCACTCCCTCAGTACTGACCCTCCGACAGTGCGGCACTCCCTCAGTACTGACCCTCCGACAGTGCGGCACTCCCTCAGTACTGACCCTCCGACAGTGCGGCACTCCCTCAGTACTGACCCTCCGACAGTGCGGCACTCCCTCAGTACTGACCCTCCGACAGTGCGGCACTCCCTCAGTACTGACCCTCCGACAGTGCGGCACTCCCTCAGTACTGACCCTCCGACAGTGCGGCACTCCCTCAGTACTGACCCTCCGACAGTGCGGCACTCCCTCAGTACTGACCCTCCGACAGTGTGGCACTCCCTCAGTACTGACCCTCCGACAGTGCGGCACTCCCTCAGTACTGACCCTCCGACAGTGCGGCACTCCCTCAGTACTGACCCTCCGACACTGCGGCACTCCCTCAGTACTGACCCTCCGACACTGCGGCACTCCCTCAGTACTGACCCTCCGACAGTGCGGCACTCCCTCAGTACTGACCCTCCGACAGTGCGGCACTCCCTCAGTACTGACCCTCCGACAGTGCGGCACTCCCTCAGTACTGACCCTCCGACAGTGCGGCACTCCCTCTGTACTGACCCTCCGACAGTGCGGCACTCCCTCAGTACTGACCCTCCGACAGTGCGGCACTCCCTCAGTACTGACCCTCCGACAGTGCGGCTCTCCCTCAGTACTGACCATCCGACAGTGCGGCACTCCCTCAGTACTGACCCTCCGACAGTGCGGCACTCCCTCAGTACTGACCCTCCGACAGTGCGGCACTCCCTCAATACTGACCCTCCGACAGTGCGGCACTCCCTCAGTACTGACCCTCCGACAGTGCGGCACTCCCTCAGTACTGACCCTCCGACAGTGCGGCACTCACTCAGTACTGACCCTCCGACAGTGCGGCACTCCCTCAGTACTGACCCTCCGACAGTGCGGCACTCCCTCAGTACTGACCCTCCGACAGTGCGGCACTCCCTCAGTACTGACCCTCCGACAGTGCGGCACTCCCTCAGTACTGACCCTCCGACAGTGCGGCACTCCCTCAGTACTGACCCTCCGACAGTGCGGCACTCCCTCAGTACTGACCCTCCGACAGTGCGGCACTCCCTCAGTACTGACCCTCCGACAGTGCGGCACTCCCTCAGTACTGACCCTCCGACAGTGCGGCACTCCCTCAGTACTGACCCTCCGACAGTGCGGCACTCCCTCAGTACTGACCCTCCGACAGTGCGGCACTCCCTCAGTACTGACCCTCCGACAGTGCGGCACTCCCTCAGTACTGACCCTCCGACAGTGCGGCACTCCCTCAGTACTGACCCTCCGACAGTGCGGCACTCCCTCAGTACTGACCCTCCGACAGTGCGGCACTCCCTCAGTACTGACCCTCCGACAGTGCGGCACTCCCTCAGTACTGACCCTCCGACAGTGCGGCACTCCCTCAGTACTGACCCTCCGACAGTGCGGCACTCCCTCAGTACTGACCCTCCGACAGTGCGGCACTCCCTCAGTACTGACCCTCCGACAGTGCGGCACTCCCTCAGTACTGACCCTCCGACAGTGCGGCACTCCCTCAGTACTGACCCTCCGACAGTGCGGCACTCCCTCAGTACTGACCCTCCGACAGTGCGGCACTCCCTCAGTACTGACCCTCCGACAGTGCGGCACTCCCTCAGTACTGACCCTCCGACAGTGCGGCACTCCCTCAGTACTGACCCTCCGACAGTGCGGCACTCCCTCAGTACTGACCCTCCGACAGTGCGGCACTCCCTCAGTACTGACCCTCCGACAGTGCGGCTCTCCCTCAGTACTGACCATCCGACAGTGCGGCACTCCCTCAGTACTGACCCTCCGACAGTGCGGCACTCCCTCAGTACTGACCCTCCGACAGTGCGGCACTCCCTCAATACTGACCCTCCGACAGTGCGGCACTCCCTCAGTACTGACCCTCCGACAGTGCGGCACTCCCTCAGTACTGACCCTCCGACAGTGCGGCACTCACTCAGTACTGACCCTCCGACAGTGCGGCTCTCCCTCAGTACTGACCCTCCGACAGTGCAGCACTCCCTCAATACTGACCCTCCGACAGTGCGGCACTCCCTCAGTACTGACCCTCCGACAGTGCGGCACTCCCTCAGTACTGACCCTCCGACAGTGCGGCACTCCCTCAGTACTGACCCTCCGACAGTGCGGCACTCCCTCAGTACTGACCCTCCGACAGTGCGGCACTCCCTCAGTACTGACCCTCCGACAGTGCGGCACTCCCTCAGTACTGACCCTCCGACAGTGCGGCACTCCCTCAGTACTGACCCTCCGACAGTGCGGCACTCCCTCAGTACTGACCCTCCGACAGTGCGGCACTCCCTCAGTACTGACCCTCCGACAGTGCGGCACTCCCTCAGTACTGACCCTCCGACAGTGCGGCGCTCCCTCAGTACTGACCCTCCGACAGTGCAGCGCTCCCTCAGTACTGACCCTCCGACAGTGCAGCACTCCCTCAGCACTGACCCTCCGACAGTGCAGCACTCCCTCAGCACTGACCCTCCGACAGTGCAGCACTCCCTCAGCACTGACCCTCCGACAGTGCAGCGCTCCCTCAGTACTGACCCTCCGACAGTGCAGCGCTCCCTCAGTACTGACCCTTTAACTGTGCAGCGCTCCCTCAGTACTGACCCTCCGACAGTGCAGCGCTCCCTCAGTACTGACCCTCCGACAGTGCAGCGCTCCCTCAGTACTGACCCTTTAACTGTGCAGCACTCCCTCAGTACTGACCCTCCGGCAGTGCAGCGCTCCCTCAGTACTGACCCTCTGACAGTGCAGCGCTCCCTCAGTACTGACCCTCCGACAGTGCGGCACTCCCTCAGTACTGACCCTCCGACAGTGCGGCACTCCCTCAGTACTGACCCTCCGACAGTGCGGCACTCCCTCAGTACTGACCCTCCGACAGTGCGGCACTCCCTCAGTACTGACCCTCCGACAGTGCGGCGCTCCCTCAGTACTGACCCTCCGACAGTGTGGCGCTCCCTCAGTACTGACCCTCCGACAGTGCGGCGCTCCCTCAGTACTGACCCTCCGACAGTGCAGCACTCCTTCAGTACTGACCCTCCGACAGTGCAGCACTCCCTCAGAACTGACCCTCCGACAGTGCGGCGCTCCCTCAGTACTGACCCTCCGACAGTGCGGCACTCCCTCAGTACTGACCCTCCGACAGTGCGGCACTCCCTCAGTACTGACCCTCCGACAGTGCAGCACTCCTTCAGTACTGACCCTCCGACAGTGCAGCCCTCCCTCAGAACTGACCCTCCGACAGTGCGGCGCTCCCTCAGTACTGACCCTCCGACAGTGCGGCACTCCCTCAGTACTGACCCTCTGACAGTGCAGCGCTCCCTCAGTACTGACCCTCCGACAGTGCAGCACTCCCTCAGTACTGACCCTCCGACAGTGCGGCACTCCCTCAGTACTGACCCTCCGACAGTGCAGCGCTCCCTCAGTACTGACCCTCCGACAGTGCAGCGCTCCCTCAGTACTGACCCTCTCATGATCGACCGGAGACAGTTGCTGAGCCGCCTCAGGGAGAAGGAGCTTACACTCCATTATCCCAGCACTGAAACATTCAGCAAAATATCCACACGTTATTGATAGATTACATCAGGTCAACATTCAGTCAACATAAGGGGCGGCACAGTGGCGCAGTGGTTAGCACCGCAGCCTCACAGCTCCAGCGACCCGGGTTCAATTCTGGGTACTGCGTGTGTGGAGTTTGCAAGTTCTCCCTGTGTCTGTGTGGGTTTTCTCCGGGTGCTCCGGTTTCCTCCCACTGCCAAAGACTTGCAGGTTGATAGGTAAATTGGCCATTATAAATTACCCCTAGTGTAGGTAGGTGGTAGGGGAATATAGGGACAGGTGAGGATGTGGTAGGAATATGGGATTAGTGTAGGATTAGTATAAATGGGTGGTTGATGGTTGGCACAGACTTGGTGGGCCGAAGGGCCTGTTTCAGTGCTGTATCTCTAAATCTAAACTAAACATTCACTGTTACAAAGTCCAGTCCATGTCACCCGGGCTCGTTTAGCAGTTTATCAATGTTTTGGCAGACCCATCAGTCACGTGAGACGGTCAGACAACAACTCAATGGACCTCACCTCCCCTCCCCTTCTGACAGCACCTGGCTCCAGCCTGGAAACAATTCCACAGGCCTTGGGTTAATAGTTCGTGGCTAATCCTTTTCTGTGCATCTTTGGTCCCCATACAAGGAAGGACATACTTGCCTTACAGGGGATGCATCAAAGGTTCACTAGACTGATCCCTGGGCTGTGGAGATTGTTCTCGGAGGTGACATTGAGTAGATGAAGTCTATATTCCTTTGAGTTTCGAAGATTGGGAGGTGATCTGATTGAAACAGAGAGGATTTTACTGGTAGATACTGAGAGGCTGGTTCCCCCAATGGCTGGAGAGTCTCGAACACAGGGCCATGGTCTCAACATAAGGTGTCAGTCATTTCAGACTGAGATGAGGAGGAATCTCTTCACTTAAAGGGTTCCGAAGCTTTGGAATTCTCTACCCCAGAGGGCTGTGGATACTCAGCTGTTAAGTATATTTAAAGACTGAAATCGATAGACTTCTGGATACTAAAGGAATCAAGGGAGAAGGGGATTAGGTGGGAAAGTGATCAATGATCTCATTGAATGGTAGAATAAGCTCGAGGGGCCGAATGGACCACTGCTGCTCCTATTACTGATGTTGTTATGTAACACCTGTGTGCTGTAGTCAGCCAGCCTTGCCCCGGGGAACAAGAGCAAGTACACAGCTTTAACTGCCTGAATGACAGGTGAACAACTTTCGTTCCTGTCTCTGGGATCGGTCGGCACTGAATCCAGATCCCAGCTGAGATGGTTTGTGTCGAACGTGCCAATGTGGTCACTGGGAGGAGTGTTAGTGAATCTACCCTAGAACCCAGTGTCCAGCCTGTAATCAGCCTCCAGGGCAAAGCAACAGCAACTAGAGTGAAACTCCAGCTGGGGTCAGAGTGTGACAGGATACAGTACGGTCACATTATAATGTGGGAGGCAGCTGGACTGACCTGAAACTCCCATCGCAGCCCAGAAAAAAAAAACAGCCAGAAAAACAAACTGATTTTCCAACCTTCTCCATTTGATCTTGGGGTTGGGGCCAACACAGTCTCGAGGGTCACGAGGGTCACACCTCAACACCCATTAAAATAGACTGGGAAGAGGAAGAGGCCATTCAGCCCAGTGAGACTGCACCAATCTTTAGATCATTGCTGATCTGTAGCATGCATCTACCAATGAGGTATTAAAATCAGCTCTCGATACCGAGTTCCCCCCCCCCACCCCCCCACACAACCTCAATAACAAATGGAAAGTAAGAGCAAATATTCCAAAGCTAAAAACTGGCAATTGGCCATGGTAAGAGACAGTGAACAGCTCCTCAATCATTCCTCGTACGAGGGAGGGGTTCTAGTCCTCCATTGTCCACTTTGTAATGTGCTTTGTCCTGCTAATCACTGTTCAAGGCTTTGGTTTCGTTCCATTACACACAACCTCGCCAGCACAACAAAGGCTCAATCTAACTGAATGACAGAATTGTGAATCAACTCTCGAGCCAGGCACCAGAAGATTGAAGTCAATCAATAGGCGTTTGGAGGCTCCTCGAGGTGGAGGGCCCAGGTTTGAGGGGTGGGTGTCAGTGTTTTCCCATTACTGCATCCCCCAAGGTGGAGGGCCCAGGGCCAAAAAAAGAGAGGGAAGACAGGAGATAAGCCTGTTGTTCACTGAAGGAAGGATTCAGGAGCGTGAGGAATCTTCTAGAACAAATGCAGTAAGGCCTTCTCTCTCCACTGATGCTGGCAGACCTGAGTATTTCCAGCATTCCTTGTTTTTATTGCAGTAAGTCCCAAGGTCAGCTGAGTGAAGATGGAAGGTAGAGAAGCAGCACACAGAATGTTGTATTTAAAACTCGCTCCCATCCAACACCCGACGCTCTGCATTTCCTGTACATGAAGCTGCTGAAGGACGAGAATCACAGGAAGTGAAGACAGGAGAACTCCAAGACAAGAAATGTATAAATTACATTTCAATCAGAGGTTGCTCGAGACTGTCTGTAACAGGCAGTCAGTCTGAACAAAGACTCAATTTATTCGCACTCACCACTCCATGCCACTTGCCTCACCTCCCCAATTCTCTTCTCCTTCCTTGCCGAGGTGCCGGATTGACACATTCTGAATGAGAGTCAGTTCCAGTCACACACTAACTTCCCAAAGACCTCTTCACTCACTCACTCACTCACTCCACAGGTATCAGCCAATCCTCAGGCACCAGCACTCTCCAGGCTGGCACACAAAATTTTGAGGTCAAGCCCTATTCCAGGACTTGAGCACAAAAATTCAGGCCAACACTCCCAGTGCAGTACAGAGGGAGTGCCGCACTGTCGGAGGGTCAGTACTGAGGGAGTGCTGCACTGTCAGAGGGGCAGTACTGAGGGAGCGCCGCACTGTCAGAGGGTCAGTACTGAGGGAGCGCCGCACTGTCGGAGGGTCAGTACTGAGGGAGCGCCGCACTGTCGGAGGGTCAGTACAGAGGGAGCGCCGCACTGTCGGAGGGTCAGTACAGAGGGAGCGCCGCACTGTCGGAGGGTCAGTACTGAGGGAGTGCCGCACTGTCGGAGGGTCAGTACTGAGGGAGAGCTGCACTGTCGGAGGGTCAGTACAGAGGGAGCGCCGCACTGTCGGAGGGTCAGTACTGAGGGAGTGCTGCACTGTCAGAGGGGCAGTACTGAGGGAGCGCCGCACTGTCGGAGGGTCAGTACTGAGGGAGTGCCGCACTGTCGGAGGGTCAGTACTGAGGGAGAGCTGCACTGTCGGAGGGTCAGTACAGAGGGAGCGCCGCACTGTCGGAGGGTCAGTACTGAGGGGGTGCCGCACTGTCGGAGGGTCAGTACTGAGGGGGTGCCGCACTGTCAGAGGGTCAGTATTGAGGGAGTGCCGCACTGTCGGAGGGTCAGTACTGAGGGGGTGCCGCACTGTCGGAGGGTCAGTACTGAGGGGGTGCCGCACTGTCAGAGGGTCAGTATTGAGGGAGTGCCGCACTGTCGGAGGGTCAGTACTGAGGGAGTGCCGCACTGTCGGAGGGTCAGTACTGAGGGAGTGCCGCACTGTCGGAGGGTCAGTACTGAGGGAGTGCCGCACTGTCGGAGGGACAGTACTGAGAGAGTGCCGCACTGTCGGAGGGACAGTACTGAGAGAGTGCCGCACTGTTGAAGTGCTGTGTTCCAAATGAAATGTTAAACTGAGGCCCCGGTCTGCTCTCTCAGATGGGTGTAAAAGATCTCTCAGCCACTATTTGGAAGAAGGGAGGGGAGTTCTCCCCAGTGTCCCGGGGTCAATATTTATCCCTCAACCAACATCACGGAAACAGATGATCTGGTCATTATCACATTGCTGTTTGTGGGATCTTGCTGTGCACCAATTGGCCGCTGCGTTTATTACATTACAAAAGCAACTGCACTTTCAAAAGCACTTCATTGGCTGTGAAGCAGTTTGGGACGTCCTGAGGTAGGGAAAGGTGCTACAGAAATGCAAGTTCTTTCTTTATGGTGTGCACTGTGTATTGGTAGTAACTTTGGGTTTGGGGTAATATGAAATGGAGTTTACTGCATGGTGATTTGAGTTGAAGATCTCCCTCCCAGCACAGGTGACTGTTAGAAGGTTCTAGCACCATTTAATTGGTCTTCCTTTACACACAAAGGCTTCACCAATGGTGCAGTGGTTTCCAGCATCCTCCCCTTCTCACACACTATTCTCTTTCGGGATGTGGGGAACAGGGGCAAAGACTTCATTTATTACCTCCCCCACAATCACTTTATAAAATCACAGATTCTTACAGCACAGGAGGAGGCCATTCAGCCCATCGTCCCTGTGCTGGCTCTTTGAAAGACCTATCCAATCAGTCTCACTCCCCCCTGCTCTTTCCGCCACAGTCCTGTAAATTTGCCCCCTTCCACTATTTATCCCAATTCCCTTTTGAAAGTTACTATTGAATCTGCTTCCACCGCCCTTTCAGGCAGCGTGTTCCAGATCACAACAACTCACTGTGTAAAAAACATTCTCCTCATCTCCCCCTCTGGGTCTTTTACTGATTATCTTCAATCTGTGTCCCTCTGGTTACCGAGCCCCCTGTCACTGGAAACACTTTCTCCTTATTTACTCTATCAAAACCCTTCATTCATTCTGAATGCCTCGATTAAATCTCCCCTTAACCTTCTCTGCTGTAAGGAGAACCATCCCACCTTCTGCAGTCTCTACTGAGATAGATTCTGTGGTCATTGTCCTGTTGAATTGCTGGAAACCTCACAATGATGGAACTCCCACACTAGTCGGTGTGATTGTTTTTACATTTCAATGGCTTGCTCTGTCACGGAGATGAGGTTCTGGGCCATGTAACCCAGACCCATGGGAGTGCACCTCAGACACAAGTCAGGAGACTATCAACAGCAGAATAAAATCCATTAGTTAAAAAAATCTGATTCTGTAAAAGGAAGATAGATGTAGGGAGAAAGGTTAATGGCTTGACTGCTGAGGGGGAAAGAGAGGATGAGACAATCTGCCAGTAGACTTCAACGAATTATCTGAATTTAGGTCACTGATTCTGGTTGTGTTGGGTCACAGTTTGAAAAAAGAATTCACATTCTCTGAAGATTAACTCTTCACTGAAGAGAAAGAATTCACTCAGCAGGTAGGAATTAAAGAGAAACTAAACTCCTGTACTGTACCTGTCCTGGGAGTGTTTGATGGGGACACTGTAGAGGGAGCTTTACTCTGTATCTAACCCCCGTTTTTTTTAGGTGGCCTTTATACCCCAGGCCCCTTTTATATTTTTCACATCGAGGGGGCCTTTATCCCTCAGGCCCCCTTTATGTACATACTTACAGTTTTAAAATAACTTTATTAAAACAGATAAATAAACAAAAAACTCAAATTAAAATGCCATTCTCGGCGTCGACGATGCATTCCAGTCCCTGCGGTGCCCACCGGTCGCGGAAGGCCTCAAGCGTACCGGCGGACACCGCATGCTCCTTTTCCAGGGACACCCGGGCGCGAACGTAACCGCGGAAGAGGGGCAGGCAATCGGGGAGGACGGACCCCCCGACGGCCCGCAACCTGGACCTGTGAATTGCCACCTTGGCCAGGCCCAGGAGCAGACCGACGAGGAGATCCTCCTCCCGGCCCGAGCCCCTCCGCACCGGGTACCCAAAGATCAGGAGCGTGGGACTGAAGTGCAGCCAGAATTTGAGGAGCAGCCCCTTCAGACACTCAAATAGGGGCTGCAACCTCGCACACTCCATATAAATGTGGAACACGGACTCGTCCAGGCCGCAGAAAGTACAGCTGGCCTGGGAGTCCGTGAACCTACTTAAAAGCCTATTGCACGGGACTGCTCTGTGCAGCACCCTCCACCCCAGGTCCCCGATGTAAAGGGGGAAGACTCCCGCGTAGAGAGACCTCCATCGGGGTTTCCCCTCGCCGCCAGATGGCAACGCGGACCGCCAGGGCGTGTCCGACCGGCTGACGAGGGCGAGGAAGTGGAGAGTGTGCAGGAGCAGCCCGTACAGGAAACCCCTCCGCGCCGATTGGAATGGCACGGAGGGCATTTCCGAGAGGCGGCTCGGGTTGTGCGGGACCGGCTCCCGAGGAGGGTTTCGGGGCCTGGGTCCGATGAGCAGTTCCGGCCGAGCGGGGGTCGGCTCGGCCGGGATCGCTCCGCACTCCCGAGCCCCCTCGCCACCCGCAGTGAGGGGCGTCCCGGGGGTTTCGGCTACTCCTCCGCCCGCCGGACCGTCCCCGGAGTCGGCCGCCCGGACAGCCGAGGCGCTCTCCTCCGCCGGCGGGGGAGCGCCCTGACTGGAGGCGACCATGTTCCAGACTCGGAAAAGATCCCGGTAAAAGACAGGCAACTCCCTCAGAGAGGCGCGGCTAACGGACTCCACCGGGAGCTGCGTGTCGTCTTGAAGGCAGTGACACTGGCGGAAAAAATACGTCGCCAGCGCACACCATCTGGGAGGACGCTCGACGTACAGGTATCTCTGCAGGGTCCGAAGGCGGAGAGTCGCAGCCTGGGTGCGGACGCACACCAGCGACTGACCGCCCTCCTCGATCGGGAGACTCAGGACCGCGGCAGAGACCCAGTGTTTCCTCTTGCCCCAGAAGAAATCGACGAGTTTCTTCTGGATCTTGGTGGCAAATACAGGGGGCGGGGCCAAAGTGACCAACCGGTACCACAGCATGGAGGCCACCAGTTGGTTTATGACCAACGCTCGGCCCCTGTAGGAAAGCACTCGGAGCAGTCCTGTCCAGCGCCCCAGCCGAGCGGTGACTTTCGCCTCCAACTCCTGCCAGTTTGCCGGCCAGGCTTCCTCAGCGGGGCTAAGGTGGACTCCCAGATAGAGGAGGTGCGTGGGGCTCCACGCAAAAGGTGTCATCTCCTCCGGCAGGGAGTCCACCCGCCACTGACCAACCAGGAGTCCGGAACATTTCTCCCAATTGATCCTCGCGGAGGACGCGGCAGAAAAGGTCTACTGGCAGTCGCGCATCCTCCGCAAGTCAACGGGATCTGTGATTGCGAGGAGCACGTCGTCGGCGTAAGCCGAGAGGACGACCCGCATGGCCGGCTCGCGCAGAGCCAATCCCGTCAACCTCCTGCGAAGCAGGCACAGGAAGGGCTCCACGCAGATGGTATACAATTGGCCGGACATGGGGCACCCCTGACGCACTCCTCTCCCAAATCGAAGGGGCGCCGTCAAGGACCCGTTAACCTTGATTAGACACTCTGCGGCGGCGTATAAAAGTCGGACCCGGGCCACGAAATGCGGCCCGAGTCCGAAAGCGCGCAGAGTCCCGAAAAGGTAATCGTGATCCACCCTGTCGAACGCCTTCTCCTGATCGAGGGAGAGAAAGGCGACCGACTGACCAGTCCTCTGGGAAAGATGGATCAGGTCCCGGACCAGGTGGATGTTGTCCTGGATGGACCGGCCCTGGACCGTGTAGGACTGGTCGGGGTGGATCATGTGGGCCAGCATGGAGCCCAGGCGGGTAGACATAGCCCGGGCAAAGATCTTATAATCCGTGCTGAGGAGGGAGACCGGACGCCAGTTTTTAAGCAGGCGGAGATCGCCCCTCTTCGGCAGCAGGACGATGACTGCCCTGCGCCACGAGAGGGGCATCTCCCCGGTCGCCAGGCTTTCCCCCAGGACCCGCGCGTAATCGTCCCCCAGGACGTCCCAGAACGCCCTGAGGAACTCCACGGTCAACCCATCCAGCCCTGGGGATTTGCCCCTCGAGAGCTGGTGGAGGGCGCCAGTCAGCTCCGCCAACGTGAGCGGAGCCTCCAATCCTTCGGCGCCCTCCGGGCTGACCTGCGGCAGGTCCTCCCACAAAACTCTGCGCGCATCCTCGCTGGACGGATCCGGAGAGAACAACGCACTGTAATACGTCCGGACCAGGAGGCCCATTCCCTCCGGATCCGTGATGGAGGATCCGTCGTCAGCCAGCAGCTCGACGAGCTGCTTACGGACCCCCCGCCATTTTTCCAGCGAGTAGAAGAAGGGTGAGGCGCGGTCCAAATCTTCCAGGATCTGGATCCGCGACCTCACGTACGCGCCTCGGGACCCTATGAGCTGCAGGTCCCTCAGCGCGCCCTTCTTCTCTTTGTACGCCTGCCACAGGGCCGGGTCCGCGACGGCATGACCGAGGCGGGATTCCAAGTCGAGCACCTCCCTCTCAAGGCGCCCGATCTCGGCTTCCCGCCTCTTGGTCGACCCCTTCGCGTACTTCTGACAGAAGACGCGGATGTGAGTCTTGCCCACATCCCACCATAGCCTCAAGGAGGGGAAGCCCCCCTGCTTCCTTCTCCAGTCGGCCCAGAATCGACAGAACGAGTCCCGAAATCGCACGTCCTCCAGCAGCCGGTTGTTAAAGTGCCAGTACGCGGACCCCGCCCGCGTGCGGAGCGGAGTAAACTCCGCCCACACCAGGCGGTGGTCCGAGCACGGCACCAGCCGCATGGAGGCTGCCGAAACGCGGGAGACGTACGCCTGCGAAATGTAGAGGCGGTCGATTCGCGACCCCCCTCCTCCAGACCTCCACGTGAAGGCGCTGGAGTCGGGATGAAGATTCCGCCAGACGTCCACCAAGTTAAGGGAGCTGATCAGTCCCCTCAACTTCTCCACCGACGCTTGGCCGCGCTGGGGACCGGAGCGATCCCCCACCTCGAGGGTGCAGTTAAAAACCCCCCCGAGGATGATGCACTCGCCGCTATCGATGGAGCTCAAGAGAGCGGACACTTCTTCAAAGAAGCGCGCTTGCAACGCGCCGGGCCTGGGCGCGTACACGTTCACAAAGTGGAGCGGCACGCTACCCAGGCGAACGGCGAGGTGGAGCAAGCGGCCCGGCACTAGCTCCTTGACCCCCAAGATCTCCGGCTGAAAAGTCGGGGCCAACAAGATAGCCACCCCACTAGAAATAGGGGTGAGGTGACTCATGTAGACCCCACCCTGCCACTCCAGGAGCCAGGTGGCTTCGTCTCCCGGAACGGTGTGGGTTTCCTGCAGAAAGCTCACCGCGTATCTCCCTTCCCTAAGGACTGAGAGATTGTGAAATCTGCGGTGAGCCCCTCTGCTGCCGTTGATGTTGAGGCTGGCTATGGTTATCTTCATGTCAAAGGTACTTAAAACCCGTCACCAACAGCTCACTGTGAGGAGGGAGTGGAAGTGCACCTGGCCCTCCACTCCCCCAGCAACCCATTGAGGAACACATTAAAACGGCGCCTCTCAACCAGTTTCACGTCCGCGCGCTTGCCCGCTATCTTAAGGGCGGCACGGACGGACTGGATGATCAGCGCCAGATTCGACCAACGGTCGAGGGCCAGCTGAACTTTATTGCGGCAACCCCTGCAAGCCGCGAGGAAATCCCGGAGTTCCGCCGTGGGGATGAGAGGAGATTCGGTGGGAGGCACGAGGGACTCCACCACCTCACTGGCGATGGAATCAAGATCATCCTCCGTGCCCCGCACCGAATCCCCATCCTCCTCCGGGTCGTCACCGCCAGCGGCCGACACATCCACCACACACTGTGGGGCGGACGTCCCGGCCGCGCCAGCTGGTCCCGCCTCCGTCACGATCCCACCCCCAGGATCGATGGCGGAGGAGTCCTCTCTGGGTTCTATTGTGAAACTGGAGCCTGTCGGCACCAGCGGTTCAGGACCCCCCTCCACCTCCATCCCCAGGCCAATGAGTGGTCCAGGGGAGACAGAAGTTCCAGACTCCGGGAAACCAGCCGGAGCCGAGACTGGAGGCGGCGAGAGGAGGCCATCTCCCGCTCCGCCAGCACCCACAGGCCCAGCAGATGGGGCAGCATTCTCAGTTATAACTGGGTTGGGTGTCTCCTGGTTGGTGGTGGACTCCGGCTGGGAGGCCCGACCCTCTGGGGCCTCGCCCTCCCCTTCATTCAGGGCACCCGACCCAGTAGCAGTGGCGGAATGGACGGTTTCCCCAGGCTCCCCCACCACAAGCAGGGCCCCACTTACTCCTTCAGGAGGGGCCTCACGTACCGGGGCCATCCCCTCCCCTCCATCCTGAGGAATAGGGAGCACCTGCCCGGACTTTGCAGCCTTGGTGGTGGCGGTAGGGGGCACCTGAGGACCAGAAACAGGAGGCAGCTCCCCTCCAACAGATGGGCCCTGCACCTCAGGGCCCTGTGTTATTTCTGTGGAGGGGTGCCTTCTCCTCTTTTTCGCACTTGGGCGCGGAGACTCAGAGACCTCCATGTCATCAGAGGCCTCCGCCTCCGCACCCTTTTTTCCTTTTTTAGTCACCCTGGGCCTGAGCCCAGCCCTGGGACAGGTGGATTCCATGGGAATGGGCTTTGGGCTGAGCTCAGGCTCGGGTTGAGTCAAAGTGTCCAGGGGACGCGCCTCACGATGTTTCTTTTTTCCCCCGCGTCTTCCTTCCGCTCGGACGGACGCTCCCCTCCCCGCCAGAGGCTGTGAAAACCACAGCCTCCGGAACCGACTGAGCGGTGTCTGTTGGATCTGCGGGGGGAGTGGGAGGAGGTGCTGTGGAACCACTCTGGGCCGCCGAGGTGGAGCTGGCGGCCGGGAGGTTGGGGCAGTTCTTACGAACATGCCCCACCCCCTTGCAGACGTGGCACCGCGCCCCGTCCGAGGTCCAAAAGACGCGGTAGGCCGTCCCCTGGAACTCCACATTAAATTGGCCCTCCGTGTCCTCCTCCCGCGCCAGTTGCATAAATAACTGGCGGCGGAAGGAGTAGACATGTTGGAGGCTGTGCTCCCGAAGACCAAGCCGGACTGGGGTGATCCCCGACCTCACCTCCCCCAGATGGTGCAGGTGGGGGAGGAGGAGCTCACTGGGAATGAAGGGTGGGACGTTGGACAACATTATCCGATGCGCAGTGGCCCCCAGAGGGTCCACTGGCAGGAAGGTCCCCCCCACAGTGAGCCCTTTACTCAGGGCCAGGGACACCGCCCGCTCGGTCTTCAAAAAGAACACAGCCTTCCCATACATCTTTGAGGCCGCAACAATGGCCGAGGGGCCGACAACCACGGCCATTGCCTTAACGCAGGCCTCAATAGACATGTTGGGGTGGGGATAGCTCTTCACCCCATGGCTGCATGTCAATAATTTAAAGGGTGACGGGGCCACGTGGGCAGCCACAGAAGCTGCAGCTGCGTAGGTAGTAGAGGGCCCCGCCACCGGTGATGAAGGGCTTGCCATGGGTCCAAGAGCTAAACCCACCCCAAATTGTGGACTCGCACACCAAATATCAGCGATTTAACTGAAAATATTGAATGTGTAGTAAAGACAAACAAACAAACAACAGATTAGTGGAGAGGCTGAGGTAATAGAGGAGAGGCAAGGGCAGGCTGGAAGGGATGACTTGCTTTCTGGAGGTGGTGCTCACAGTACACTTAAAACAGTCTTTGAAGTTGGTCTTCTGGTTGGGGGAGTCGTCTTCACCTGGGTCAGCTGAAGCTGCCCAGGCACTATCTATCCCCTTCCGTCTGTTTAGCTGGGCAGCTTCAGCTGACCCAGGCTTGGCAATTGGGGTGGGGAGGGAGCTTTCCTGTGTGCTTTTGCAGCAGCACAGATTCCTGTTGAATTGGCAGCCCCACCCCTTGTTGTTCCAGCCACTTGTTCCTCCCCCAACAGTCCAAAGTAAATTACTGGTGTTCAGCACCCACCTCCAGACAAAGCCTTGTTTCCAACAAAAAAGAATGTCACTTTCTTCTCTTTTAAAGGTGATTGTTGTTGGAGTTTTCCTCTGCTTGTTTGTAGAAGCTCTCCCTTGCTCAGTGTAGCTCCTCTCTCCACCTCTGCAACCTCCAACTGCCACCAGCACTGTCAGCTGCACCTCGTTGATGCACTCAGGCTCCCAAATCAGTGGGCAGCCAATCCCAGTGCTGTACCTGTCCTGTGAGTGTTTGATGGGGACAGTGTAGAGGGAGCTTTACTCTGTATCTAACCCCGTACTGTACCTGTCCTGGGAGTGTTTGATGGGACAATGTAGAGGGAGCTTTACTCTGTATCTAACCCCCGTACTGTACCTGTCCTGGGAGTGTTTGATGGGACAGTGTAGAGGGAGCTTTACTCTGTATCTAACCCTGTTTTTTTTCTGGGAATGTTTGTTGGGGACAGTGTAGTGGGAGCTTTACTCTGTATCTAACCCTTTTTTTTTGATGGGGACAGTGTAGAGGGAGCTTTACATCAAACTGTGGCACACCAACCCCTTCCCATTCACTCCCATTGTACAGAATTCCAATGAACCCAAGCCTGTTCATTACATTTTGAGATTCTAACTGCTCCCGACAGTCAATGCAGAATTCTAATCGAAGCATGAACTCTTCCAATTACCTAGTTCTAAATATAGTCACAAGAGTGGCAAGTGTCACCTGGGAATAGCAGTCAGATTAAACGTCAGTAATCATCCTGAGTAAAAGGTGCATTGTGTCAGAATGACTTGCTGTTTAACAGGCTGATGTACAGACCTTTCAATGAGAAATATTCAGCTTCAGGTTATAGAAACCTTGATCAAAGCATAACAAGCCTGAAAATTCTCCTCATTTATCTCATCAATATTTCACATTGTGCCCTAGCACTGGATCCTTGGCAGGAGATGGAGAACCATCCTTTCATCAGACCCACACTGCACCAATATCTCAGGCAGCTCCACACTCACCAACTGTGACTTAGAAAGAGATTGTGACTCTTATTCATCATAGCTGGACCCGCGCTGGCTCAGAGGCAGCACACTCACCCTCACAGGAGGGACACTCACCCTCACAGTCAAGAGGTTGTGCATTCAAGCAACACTCCAGAGACTTGGGCTCCACAATCAAGACTGACACTACCAGTGCCATAGTGAGGGAGCGCCGCACTGTCGGAGGGTCAGTACTGAGGGAGCGCCGCACTGTCGGAGGGTCAGTACTGAGGGAGCGCCGCACTGTCGGAGGGTCAGTACTGAGGGAGCGCCGCACTGTCGGAGGGTCAGTACTGAGGGAGTGCCGCACTGTCGGAGGGTCAGTACTGAGGGAGTGCCGCACTGTCGAAGGGTAAGAACTGAGGGAGTGCTGCACTGTCGAAGGGTCAGTACTGAGGGACTGCTGCACTGTCGGAGGGTCAGTACTGAGGGAGTGCCGCACTGTCGGAGGGTAAGTACTGAGAGAGTGCCGCACTGTCGGAGGGTAAGTACTGAGGGAGTGCCGCACTGTCGGAGGGTAAGTACTGAGAGAGTGCCGCACTGTCGGAGGGTCAGTACTGAGGGAGTGCTGCACTGTCGGAGGGTCAGTACTGAGGGAGCGCCGCAGTGTGAGGGGTGGTTGCGTAGCTAAAACATTAAACCAAGCTTTGACCTCTCTGTTGAAGTGATATTAAAGATCCCATTCACTATTCGAAGACAGTCCTGGATCTCTGGCCAACATTTTACAAAAGTCTATCAATATCAGTTTGTAAATTTCCAACTGACCCCATCCTCAACAGCCTTTAGAGGGAGAGAGTTCCAGATTTCCACTCCCCTTTGTGTGAAGAAGTGTTTCCTGACATCACCCCTGAACGGCCTGGCTCTAATTTGAAGGTTCTGCCCCCTTGTTCTGGACTCCCCCCACCAGAGGAAATAGTTTCTCTCTATCGACCCGATCAACTCCTTTAATCATCTTAAACACCTCAATTAGATCACCCCCTTAATCTTCTACACTCGAGGGAATACAAGCCTAGTCTTAATCTCTGTACTCAATATATTTAGATAGAATTACAATAAGTGTAAAGCAGAGAAGGCTGCCATTCGGCCCATCCAGCTTATACTGGCTCTTTGAAAGTGCTTTCCAATTAGGCCCACTACCCCTGCTGGTGTTTCTGCTCCAGATGAGCTTCCTCGCACCCTCTCTCCATCTCACCCTATCACCATATCCTTCTATTCCTTTCTCCCTCATGTTTATCCAGCTTCCCCTTAAATGTTTCTGTATATTTCAATCGAGAAGTGAATGAGTGAAGGATAGTGGGAGAGTCTGACAGTCTCTGCTGCAGGAATGAGAGACAATTCCTCAATTCAAGTTCGGGATCCTCTCCCAGAACGATGTCAGAGCTCCTTGCATTCTCGCCCTCTTCCATTCGACCCAATAGTCTTCCTGGAGTCTGTTAATAAATCTCCAAACTCTAACATTATTATATTAATAATGGAATAGCTGGTGATCTCTGGAGTATGTCAAGTTGCTTAGGAAGATGAAAGAGAAAGGTTAATAAGCAGAATGACAAGGAAAATACTGCACTACAGTCTTCAAACACATGTCCCCAATTACCAGAGCCTGCGGAGGGGGTGAAGGCCAGGGGTGGAGGAGGTATTGTTCAAACCCTTCCAGACATTCACCCTCCTCGAGGACAGTTCAAAAGAACACCTGACAACTTTCTAGCTCCTTGTGATGGTAAGGAGACAGGTTCAGATAAAGAATTTCCACTGGTTTATGAAGGGGTTTTGGTCAGAGGGTCTGCAAGGCTCAGGAGTTATTCGGGAGGGAGAGACTGGGGGAGGGGGGCGATGAATGGTGAGGGGCCTGATGGGGATAGTCCAGAACCTGGCTGACCTTTCACCTGGTGGGTTATCACTCCAGTGCTCCAACTTAGTTTAAAACAAGGCCCACTATTGAAGTTGCAATCTTTGCAGAGCCTCCGCTGGGCGAGTTCATTGGCCCTAAACCCCCCCAGTGTGTTGGAGCTACAATTCCAGAGATCCACTGCACCCCGCCCCCGCTCTGGGCCAGTGCAGACTGAGCTCATCTCAGCTGGAATGCAGGGTCTCGCTGTCTCCAAGTGCTGGGGAGGGGCGGATTGTTTTGCAGAGAAGGAGGAAATTCCAACAGGGGCTTCCCTCTCCTGTTGACTGATGTGACTGGACTTGGTGGTGATGCTGTCGCAGCTGAATAGCGCTCAAGTTGCACCTCACGCATGAAGAATTTTTAATGGGTTAACAGATGGATTGCAGGCATGGGAAGAGGCACGGACACAGACCCTGGCGAGAGGGGAGGCAGGGGAGTAGGAGGGTATGGGTGAGGGAGGGAGAATCGTGAGATGGAGGTGGTTTTGGGGAAGGGGGAGTGGGGGAAGGGGGAGTGGGGGAAGGGGAACGCTGCGGAAGAGCCTTATCTGGGCCTAGATTAAGACCTGGGGCCAGCAGGGGCCCTGTCTACATTGCTCCTTTCAAGCAGTGCTGTGTCTGATCAAAGCCAGCTGTCCTGTAGTCTGAGTGTCCGAGCTGTCTGTGAGGATGCTGCAATCAAATCGAGTTAACTACACACTAACTATCCCCTCCAGCAGAGTGGACCCACTAGCAAGGCAGTGGACAGGGAAATACTGGTATTTACACTTCAAAAGCATCTGGATGAGGAAGGATTAATCCTCATGGGCTGCAGGCAATGGGGAAAGTTTGATTCTCCTTTCTTTGGCAAACTCAACTTGATTTGAACAAGAGGGAGGTTCGAAAATTAGAAATTAGTTCAGCGAAATACAGCTCTCAAAAGGAAGACTTGCATTTCTATAGCACCTTTCACATCCCCAAGGTGTCCCAAAGCACTTTACAGCCAATGAAGTACTTTTTGAAGTGATGGGCACAGCAAGATCCCACAAACAGCAATGCGATAATGACCAGATAATCTGTTTAACTGATGTTGGTTGAGGGATAGATTTTCGACCGAGGACACCAGGAGATCTCCCCTGCTCTTCTTCCAAATAGCAGATCTGGAATCTTGTACATCCACTAGCTAGGGGCAGACGAGGCCTCAGTTCAATGTCTCACCCAAAACACGACAGCTAGAACAATGCAGCACTCCCTCAGTACTGACCCTCTGACAGTGCAGCACTCCCTCAGTACTGACCCTCCGACAGTGCAGCACTCCCTCAGTACTGACCCTCCGACAGTGCAGCACTCCCTCAGTACTGACCCTCCGACAGTGCAGCACTCCCTCAGTACTGACCCTCCGACAGTGCAGCACTCCCACAGTACTGACCCTCCGACAGTGCAGCACTCCCACAGTACTGACCCTCCGACAGTGCAGCACTCCCACAGTACTGACCCTCCGACACTGCAGCACTCCCACAGTACTGACCCTCCGACAGTGCAGCACTCCCACAGTACTGACCCTCCGACAGTGCAGCACTCCCTCAGTACTGACCCTCCGACAGTGCAGCACTCCCACAGTACTGACCCTCCGACAGTGCAGCACTCCCACAGTACTGACCCTCCGACACTGCAGCACTCCCACAGTACTGACCCTCCGACACTGCAGCACTCCCACAGTACTGAGTCTCCAGAGGGGGGACTTGAACCCATGACCTCTGACTCAAGCGTAAGTGTTACCCACAGAGCTATATCTGATACATTAAAGTACTGAGGGGGATGAACCCTGGTTCTTTCCTGGACTGTGAGACTCAGCACTACATCACATCACTGAGGGCGCTGTATTAAATCAAAGCTCTAGGGCAGTGTGCAGCATCAGCCCTCCTCCCTCTATTAAATAGTCAATTTCCCCTTGCTTTATACATCGCTAATCGAGACCAAATGTGAAGTGGAATTAGAAGGAGCTGTATCACGAACACCAGAAGTACATTCAGTCACCAGTCTAACATCACAACTTTGGTACTGTATCAGAAAATACATTCTCATCGCAAAATCTCACTTCTAATGACAGCTGCCTATGTAAATGTCACACTGCAATGACACTCGGGCACCAGCAGTGGTGCTGTGGTGCCTCCACTGGCCGATGTGTGTAATTACAGCGTGACGTTTACATAGCCAGCTTCTGTTAGAAATCTGGGCATAACAATCTAAAATGGAACGATGTTCACAGTCAGTACGAGCAGACCCAGGATTTTAACTGCATTAGAGGCAAATATTTGCAGACACACTCCAGGAAGTAGAGAGCAATAGGTGGGCGTGAGGCACAGCAAGATTCTATGCAGGATCTCGCTGACGCACGAGAGGTTTCTAGAAACTTAAAACAAGCTCATCTTTTCAACAGAAGATTGCAAGTTTTTTTTGTATTTTTGTAAAAGTTCGGTCACTCTAGATTCTTTCTTTACAGATTGATTTGGCCTCCAGCCTGGGGCCTTTGCCAGAAAAAACAGGCAAGGCTTTTCCTTTCCGAAACATTCCTGTCAATCATGGTCTTTTAGCAAGGGGTGGGGGGTGGGGGTAAGAGAAAGGATTTTTTTAAAAACATTCTAAAATAAATGTAGCTGTCACACAGCGCAGGAGGTTACAAACTGACAGAAAATGACCATATCTAGGATTGGGAGTTGGCTTTTGGGCCTATATTTTTCAGCTTTCTGTTCACTTTTAGATGCATCGCTTTGAAGAGGGAAATCTGGTTTCAATTGAGAGCTGAGCTGTGAGCAGAATGGTACCTGCACGTGGCTGGTTGCTGATATCTAATCTGGGGCATCAGTACGTGAAGGAATGTGCTGATCAGGGGCCTGCACGTCTGCTGAAGTCGCTCTCTCTTTCTCTCTCTCTCTGTACGACACGTTGTGCTCCAGTCTAGATTACCCTGAGAAAATCCTCGAAAATCACTGCTTCACAAACACTGACTGCACACTGGCTTAGTGTCACAACCCCAGAGACAGTGGCACAGATCATCATGCAGGATCCCATCGACTCGATTAGATTCCAGTCTGTAACTCACTCCCGGGTATCTGTTATTCTATATATAAACCACCCGAACCCCTCGATTAGATTCCAGTCTGTAACTCACTCCCGGGTATCTGTTATTCTATATATGTACCCCCCCCAAACCCCTCGATTAGATTCCAGCCAGTAACTCACTCCCGGGTATCTGTTATTCTATATATAAACCACCCGAACCCCTCGATTAGATTCCAGTCTGTAACTCACTCCCGGGTATCTGTTATTCTATATATAAACCACCCGAACCCCTCGATTAGATTCCAGTCTGTAACTCACTCCCGGGTATCTGTTATTCTATATATAAACCACCCGAACCCCTCGATTAGATTCCAGTCTGTAACTCACTCCCGGGTATCTGTTATTCTATATATATACCCCCCCCAAACCCCTCGATTAGATTCCAGTCTGTAACTCACTCCCAGGTATCTGTTATTCTATATATAAACCACCCGAACCCCTCGATTAGATTCCAGTCTGTAACTCACTCCCGGGTATCTGTTATTCTATATATAAACCCCCCGAGCCCCTCGATTCGATTCCAGTCTGTAACTCACTCCTGGGTATCTGTTATTCTATATATAAACCGTCCGAGCCCCTCGATTCGATTCCAGTCTGTAACTCACTCCCGGGTATCTGTTATTCTATATATATAAACCCCCGAACCCCTCGATTAGATTCCAGTCTGTAACTCACTCCTGGGTATCTGTTATTCTATATATAAACCACCCGAACCCCTCGATTAGATTCCAGTCTGTAACTCACTCCCGGGTATCTGTTATTCTATATATATAAACCCCCGAACCCCTCGATTAGATTCCAGTCTGTAACTCACTCCCGGGTATCTGTTATTCTATATATAAACCCCCCGAACCCCTCGATTAGATTCCAGTCTGTAACTCACTCCCGGGTATCTGTTATTCTATATATAAACCTCCCGAGCCCCTCGATTAGATTCCAGTCTGTAACTCACTCCCAGGTATCTGTTATTCTATATATAAACCTCCCGAGCCCCTCGATTAGATTCCAGTCTGTAACTCACTCCCGGGTATCTGTTATTCTATATATAAATCTCCCGAACCCCTCGATTAGATTCCAGTCTGTAACACACTCCCGGGTATCTGTTATTCTATATATAAACCCCCCGAGCCCCTCGATTAGATTCCAGTCTGTAACTCACTCCTGGGTATCTGTTATTCTATATATAAACCCCCCGAGCCCCTCGATTCGATTCCAGTCTGTAACTCACTCCTGGGTATCTGTTATTCTATATATAAACCCCCCGAGCCCCTCGATTCGATTCCAGTCTGTAACTCACTCCCGGGTATCTGTTATTCTATATATAAACCTCCCGAGCCCCTCGATTAGATTCCGGTCTGTAACTCACTCCCGGGTATCTGTTATTCTATATATAAACCTCCCGAGCCCCTCGATTAGATTCCAGTCTGTAACTCACTCCCGGGTATCCGATATTCTATATATAAACACCCCTGAACCAGTGACCTTTGACTTCTGGGATGGTGGGTTACATTCTGGAAGGATTCCCAGTTCCAGTCACTCCTACAGGAATGACTGAGTGACAGCTGCTGCCGTTCCTTTACCCCTGGAGTGTTATTCCTGGTGGAAGTTTGCTGTATAATATGTAAGGTGATCAGTACAATCAGTAACTTTGCCCTCAATGACCCATGCCCACCTATAGACAGCAGGTTAATGAAAGTCACCACATTGAGTTAAAGGGCTAACTCTCCAGGAAAAATGGCTGGCTAACACCTTGGGGAGGAAGAAAAGATCTGCCAAATGTGGACAAGTTGCTGTTTTACAGGTTAGTGAGGACAACATCACCAGCGAGTCGGTAATAAATCTGTCACCCGCTGGTTAGCTCAATTCACTAGTTTACCAGCACGTGGTTACGAAGAACACCAACAGCATGGGTTCAATTCCTGTTCAGGTTGATGTAGACTTGGGTACCTGCCTGTTCGCCCTGTCAACTGGCAGAATATGGATGTTAGGATGTGATGGCAACACATTGCAAGCACTTGTAGCTAAATGACATCCACCAGCTCTGTCAATCCAACACTACCTCGAAACCAGATGTGGATTTCAGCCTCACTGCAGAGAAATTAGCACAAAATCCAGGGTGACACTCCCACTGAGGCACTGAGGGAGCGCCGCACTGTCGGAGGGTCAGTACTGAGGGAGCGCCGCACTGTCGGAGGGTCAGCACTGAGGGAGCGCCGCACTGTCGGAGGGTCAGCACTGAGGGAGCGCCGCACTGTCGGAGGGTCAGCACTGAGGGAGCGCCGCACTGTCGGAGGGTCAGCACTGAGGGAGCGCCGCACTGTCGGAGGGTCAGCACTGAGGGAGCGCCGCACTGTCGGAGGGTCAGCACTGAGGGAGCGCCGCACTGTCGGAGGGTCAGCACTGAGGGAGCGCTGCAGTGGAGGGTCAGTCTTTTCGGTGAGATGTTAAACTGAGGCCCCAACATTGCTAAAAAAACAAATTATGCGGGTCATGGTCACATGGTTGTGTGGGATCTTGCTGTGCGCAAACTGGTTTCTGTGTTTCCTGCATTACTACACTGCAGAAAAAGTGTGACATTGGCTGTGAAGCACTTTGGGACGTCCTGACGTGGTGGAAGGCGCTATAGAAATGCAAGTCGTTGTTTTAGCTCCCGCTCCAAGCCTGTGACGTATTAGCTGGTGTCAGTAGTGCAGGAAAAGAGGGTGGTGGGGGGGTGGGGCGGCTGAAACTGTGGGTCTCGGGGCCGGGGTGGGGGTTTTTTTTGGGGGGGGGCGGTGGGTGAGGGTTAATCAAGGGGCCTAATTAATCAATAAAAATCAGGAGAGAATGGGAGCATCCCGAGGGATGTCCTGTGGACCTGTGTAGAAACCAGTACAACTGGTGGGCTGAGAAGAAAATTAAAAAAAGAGAACAGCGCCTCGTGTTGCCATGGCAACAATTTTCCTCTGGGTTGAGGGGCACAATCCTGCGATTGGGGACTGTTTTTCCTGCTGTAATTTATCTGTACCTGATTTCTGTCTGCTGCAGATTATTCCCAGAATTGAAGACAGATGGGAAAAGGGGTAATGGATCAGTCCGATAACGGGAGTTGGCTCCGGAGGACTAAATATAGACCGATGACAGATAACGACTGTGTCCAGCCTTCCCCACAGCCCTGCAAGACAGGGACATGGAGGAAAAGCTGATTCACAATCATGCTGAGAACTCAGTCAGTCAGTCAGGTGCAGATCAGGCTGAGGGAGTTCAGGTAACTGCTTAAATTCAAGCACATTAAACTAGAGAGGATTAACAAACAGAGTGTGGGGTGTTTCCAATCTCTGTAAACAGGGCCCATCATCTACCCCTGGGTCTCAGCACAATATCAACTACTGCTGTCTGCTGGTGTAACATTAAAACCCTTCACAGCCTCACTCTCTTCAAATGGAGACTCAGCACCCAGCTCTCACCACCGAGGCAACCGTTCCACACTGCGTAGCAACGCCACGCCTCGCAGTCAGAAGGTCACGGATTCAAGGCCTACTCCTCAGATTTAAACCCATAAACCAGGCCGACACAACCAGTGCAGTACTGAGGGAGGGCCGCACTGTCGGAGGGTCAGCACTGAGGGAGGGCCGCACTGTCGGAGGGTCAGCACTGAGGGAGGGCCGCACTGTCGGAGGGTCAGTCTTTCAGATGAGGCCCCAACTGCCTGCCGCAGATGCTTCTGTCCATGTTGTATTGGTAGGAGTGACCACCGCACAGTCCTTGTGGAGACGAAGTCCCGCCTTCACATTGAGGATACCCTCTGTTGTGTTGTGTGGCACTATCACCATGCTAAATGGGATAGATTTTGAACAGATCTAGCAATGCAAAACTGGGCATCCATGAGGCACTGTGGGCCATCAGCAACAGCAGAATTGTACTCAACCACAATCTGTAACCTCATGGCCCGGCATATCCCCCATTCTATCATTACCATCAAGCCAGGAGACCAACCCTGGTTCAATGAAGAGTGCAGGAGGGCATGCCAGGAGCAGCACAAGGCATACCTCAAAATGAGGTGTCAACCTGGTGAAGCTACAACACAGAACTATCTGCGTGCCAAACTGCGTAAGCAGCATGCGATAGACATAGCTAAGCGATCCCACAACCAACGGATCAGATCGAAGCTCTGCAGTCCTGCCACATCCAGCCATGAATGGTGACGGACAATTAAACAACTAACTGGAGGAGGTGGCGCCACAAATATCCCCATCCTCAATGATGGGGGAGCCCAGCACATCAGTGCGTAAGATAAGACTGAAGCATTTGCAACAATCTTCAGCCAGAAGTGCCGAGTTGATGATCCATCTCGGCCTCCTCCTGAAGTCCCCAGCATCACAGATGCCAGTCTTCAGCCAATTCGATTCACTCCACATGATATCAAGAAACGACTGAAGGCACTGGATACTGCAAAAGCTATGGGCCCTGACAATATTCCGGCAATAGTACTGAAGACCTGTGCTCCAGAACTTGCCGCGCCCCTAGCCAAGCTGTTCCAGTACAGCTACAACACTGGCATCTACCCTGCAATGTGGAAAATTGCCCAGGTATGTCCTGTACACAAAAAGCAGGACAAATCCAACCCAGCCAATTACCGCCCCATCAGCCGACTCTCAATCATCAGTAAAGTGATGGAAGGTGTCATCAACAGTGCCATCAAGCAGCACTTGCTTAGCAATAACCTGCTCAGTGACACTCAGTTTGGGTTCCACCAGGGCCACTCAGCTCCTGACCTCATTACAGCCTTGGTTCAAACATGGACAAAAGAGCTGAACTCAAGAGGTGAGGTGAGAGTGACTGCCCTTGACATCAAGGCAGCATTTGACCGAGTATGGTGTCAAGGAGCCCTAGCAAAACTGAGGTCAATGGGAATCAGGGGGAAAACCCTCCGCTGGCTGGGGTCATACCGAGCACAAAGGAAGATGGTTGTGGTTGTTGGAGGTCAATCATCTGAGCTCCAGGGCATCACTGCAGGAGTTCCTCAGGGTAGTGTCCTAGGCCCAACCATCTTCAGCTGCTTCATCAATGACCTTCCTTCAATCATAAGGTCAGAAGTGGGGATGTTCGCTGATGATTGCACAATGTTCAGCACCATTCGTGACTCCTCAGATACTGAAGCAGTCCGTGTAGAAATGCAGCAAGACCTGGACAATATCCAGGCTTGGGCTGATAAGTGGCAAGTAACATTCGCACCACACAAGTGCCAGGTAATGACCATCTCCAACAAGAGAGAATCTAACCATCTCCCCATGACATTCAATGGCATTACCATTGCTGAATCCCCCACTATCAACATCCTAGGGGTTACCATTTACCAGAAACTGAACTGGAGTAGCCATATAAATACCGTGACTACAAGAGCATGTCAGAGGCGAGGAATCCTGTGGCGAGTAACTCACCTCCTGACTCCCCAAAGCCTGTCCACCATTTACAAGGCACAAGTCAGGAGTATGATGGAATACTCTCCACTTGCCTGGATGGGTGCATCTCCAACAACACTCAAGAAGCTCGACACCATCCAGGACAAAGCAGCTTGATTGGCACCCCATCTACAAACATTCACTCCCTCCACCACCGACGCACAGTGACAGCAGTGTGTACCATCTACAAGATGCACTGCAGCAATGCACCAAGGCTCCTTAGACAGCACCTTCCAAACCCACGACCTCTACCAACTAGAAGGACAAGGGCAGCAAATGCATGGGAACACCACCACCTGCAAGTTCCCCTCCAAGTCACACATCATCCTGACTTGGAACTATATCACCGTTCCTTCACTGTCGCTGGGTCAAAATCCTGGAACTCCCTTCCTAACAGCATTGTGGGTGTACCTACCCAAAATGGACTGCAGCGGTTCAAGAAGGCAGCTCACCACCACCTTCTCAAGGGCAATTAGGGATGGGCAATAAATGCTGGCCTGGCCAGCGACGCCCACATCCCATGAATAAATAAAAAAAATGTAAAAGATCCCGCAGCCACAATTTGGAAGAAGGGCAGGGAGGAGTTCTCCCCGGTGTCCCCGGGGAGCAGGAGGGAGTTCTCCCCGGTGTCCCCGGGCCAATATTTATCCCTCAACCAACATCACCAAAAACAGATGAAAAGGTCATTATCATATTGCTGTTTGTGGGATCTTACTGTGCACATTACAAGAGTGACTACATTTCAAAAAGCATTTCATTGGCTTTGGGACGTCTGAGGTGATGAAAGTTGCTATAGAAATGCAAATTCTTTCTCACTTTCTATGGAATCTCTTCCTCCACCCGACAATCTTCAGGTTTTGAGCTAAATGTCTCTGTTCTCTAATCTCTCCTTTCCCAGTTCTTCTCTCTGTTCTTTCCCCCTCTAATAAAGGTTCGGGGTCTCACTGCCCGTCTTCCTTTGTAAATCTACAGAGCAAAAGCCAAACTGGACCAAACCATTTCGCCATTCAGCACAACTAGACACAATACCCCTTCCCCTCCCCCACCCACTCATCCCCCTCAGCATCCAACACCCCTATACCCCCACCCTCAGCAACCCCTACCCAGCCATGATCTAACTGAATAGAGCAGGATCGAGGGGCTGAATGGCCTCCTTCTGTTTCTCCTGCTCTCCCACATCAGGTTGTGTGTTATTTCTGGTCATTGGTTTGATGTTGTACTGCAGTTGGTGACTTGCTGTTTACACAGAAGAGGCTGTGACGGAGTAATACTGACAGCAGACTGAATAATCTGTCCAAACTCATCCTTCCCATCAATTGTGCAAATGGACAGGGTCCATCATTACCAATTAAACACAGTCTCGTTACAGGCCAGGCGAAGCCCGCACTGGACTTGATACACACAGACACAGACACAGACACAGCACCCCGACACAGCACCCCGACACAGCACCCCGACACAGCACCCCGACACACACACACACACACACAGCTACAAATGCAAAATCACTTTTCATGCTTCTTGCGCAGCACAACCTCCCTCAGTACTGACCCTCCGGCAGTGCGGCGCTCCCTCAGTACTGACCCTCCGGCAGTGCGGCGCCCCCTCAGTACTGACCCTCCGGCAGTGCGGCGCTCCCTCAGTACTGACCCTCCGGCAGTGCGGCGCCCCCTCAGTACTGACCCTCCGGCAGTGCGGCGCCCCCTCAGTACTGACCCTCCGGCAGTGCGGCGCCCCCTCAGTACTGACCCTCCGGCAGTGCGGCGCCCCCTCAGTACTGACCCTCCGGCAGTGCGGCGCCCCCTCAGTACTGACCCTCCGGCAGTGCGGCGCCCCCTCAGTACTGACCCTCCGGCAGTGCGGCGCCCCCTCAGTACTGACCCTCCGGCAGTGCGGCGCCCCCTCAGTACTGACCCTCCGGCAGTGCGGCGCCCCCTCAGTACTGACCCTCCGGCAGTGCGGCGCCCCCTCAGTACTGACCCTCCGGCAGTGCGGCGCCCCCTCAGTACTGACCCTCCGGCAGTGCGGCGCCCCCTCAGTACTGACCCTCCGGCAGTGCGGCGCCCCCTCAGTACTGACCCTCCGACAGTGCGGCGCCCCCTCAGTACTGACCCTCCGACAGTGCGGCGCCCCCTCAGTACTGACCCTCCGACAGTGCGGCGCCCCCTCAGTACTGACCCTCCGACAGTGCGGCGCCCCCTCAGTACTGACCCTCCGACAGTGCGGCACTCCCTCAGTACTGACCCTCCGACAGTGCAGCACTCCCTCAGTACTGACCCTCCGACAGTGCGGCGCTCCCTCAGTACTGACCCTCCGACAGTGCGGCGCTCCCTCAGTACTGACCCTCCGACAGTGCGGCGCTCCCTCAGTACTGACCCTCCGACAGTGCGGCGCTCCCTCAGTACTGACCCTCCGGCAGTGCAGCGCTCCCTCAGTACTGACCCTCCGGCAGTGCAGCGCTCCCTCAGTACTGACCCTCCGGCAGTGCAGCGCTCCCTCAGTACTGACCCTCCGGCAGTGCAGCGCTCCCTCAGTACTGACCCTCCGGCAGTGCAGCGCTCCCTCAGTACTGACCCTCCGGCAGTGCAGCGCTCCCTCAGTACTGACCCTCCGGCAGTGCAGCGCTCCCTCAGTTCTTGCCCTTTGACAGTGCGCAGTCCCTCATTACTGACCCTCCGACAGTGCAGCACTCCCTCAGTACTGATTTCCGACAGTGCAGCACTCCCTCATTTCTTACCCTTCGACAGTGCGCAGTCCCTCAGTACTGACCCTGGGAGTGTTAGCTTCGATTTTTGGGGCTCAAGTCTCTGGGGCTCAGAAGAGACAGTGTTACCCCTCAATCATGTCTGACACCCAGCTGCGTAAGCATCCAAAGGTGCCACACAGGAGTGTAATCAGACAAACATTTACACCAGGCCACATCAGGAGATATTCGGGACAGGCAAACAAAAGCTTAGTCAAAGAGGTCAGAATTAATGAGCATCTTAAAGGAGGTGGAGCGGGTTTAGGGAGGGAATTCCAGAGCTTAGGGTCCAGGCAGCTGAAGGCACGGCCACCAATGGTGGAGCGATTAAAATCGGGGGATGGTCAAGAGGCCGGAATTAGAGGAATGCAGAGATCTCGGAGGGTTGTAGGGGGCTGGAGGAGGTTACAGAGATAGGGAGGGTTGTGGGGGCTGGCGGAGGTTATAAAGATAGGGAGGGTTGTAGGGGCTGGCGGAGGTTACAGGGATAGGGAGGGTTGTAGGGACTGGAGGAGGTTACAGAGATAGGGAGGGTTGTAGGGGGCTGGAGGAGGTTACAGAGATAGGGAGGGTTGTCGGGGCTGGAGGAGGTTACAGGGACTGGAGGAGGTTACAGAGATCGGGAGGGTTGTCGGGGCTGGCGGAGGTTACAGAGATAGGGAGGGTTGTAGGGACTGGAGGAGGTTACAGAGATAGGGAGGGTTGTCGGGGCTGGAGGAGGTTACAGAGATAGGGAGGGTTGTCGGGGCTGGAGGAGGTTACAGAGATAGGGAGGGAAGAGACCAGGGAGGGATGTGAAAACAAGGCTGAGAATTTTAAAAATGGAGGTCCTGCTGGACTGGGAGGCAGTGTTGGTCAGTGAAGACAGGGGGTGATGGGTGAACAGGACTGGGTGTGAATTAGGATATGGGGCAGCAGTATTTTCGATTGGTACAACACGACTCGGCAGTTACCATGGTAACGTTTTTAGCGGATCCTCCTCCTCACGGTATAATTAGTGACACACTGGAGCTCGAAATCAGTCGAGTGTAGATCAGTTTACAGCTCACTCACAAAGGGTTCATTGATCAGAGAGAGTTCAGGTGTACAGGAACAAGGACGTCAATCTCCCAGACAGGACAACTCAAAAAAGTACTCACATTCTTCATTAAACCTCAGCTCTCTTCCCTCACACTCTCATTCCCTCTACTCCGCTCTGCCTCTCTCTCTCTCTCTCTCTCACACACACCAGTCTCTCAATTCTCCTCTTCCACAGTCTCTATTACTCTGTGTCTCTATCTCCACTCTAAACCTTCCCCTCTCCATTTCTCAACTTTCTTGCTGTCTGTTATCTCTCTCCATCTTTCTGCCTCTCGCTCACTCTTGGTCTTCACATCCCCAACTCTCTCTCGACACTAAAATTTCTTTGGAGTTTTCTATGTTCAACGTGAGGGATGACAGAGCAAGGCAGTGAAACACACTACAACCAGTCCCCATCAAACACTCCCAGGACAGGTACAGTACAGGGTTAGATACAGAGTAAAGCTCCCTCTACACTGTCCCCATCAAACACTCCCAGGACAGGTACAGTACAGGTTAGATACATAGTAAAGCTCCCTCTACACTGTCCCCATCAAACACTCCCAGGACAGGTACAGTACGGGGGTTAGATACAGAGTAAAGCTCCCTCTACACTGTCCCCATCAAACACTCCCAGGACAGGTACAGTACGGGGGGTTAGATACAGAGTAAAGCTCCCTCTACACTGTCCCCATCAAACACTCCCAGGACAGGTACAGTACGGGGTTAGATACAGAGTAAAGCTCCCTCTACACTGTCCCCATCAAACACACCCAGGACAGGCACAGCACGGGGATTGACTCCTCTGTGATTGGGAATACTGAGTGCCTCAACGAGGTGCAGCTGACAGTGCTGCAGTCAGTTGCTGGAGGTGCTGCTGGAGAAGGAGTGCTGGTGGTGGGTGTGTCGGCCGCTAGCGGTGATAACCCGGAGGAGGATGGGGACTCGGTGTGCCTCCCACCGAGTCTCCTCTCATCCCCACGGCGGAATTCCGGGATTTCCTCGCAGCTTGCAGGGGTTGCCGCAATAAAGTTCAGCCGGCCCTCGGCCGTTGGTCGAGTCTGGCGCTGATCATCCAGTCCGTCCGTGCCGCCCTGAAGAGAACGGGCAAGCGCGCGGACGTGAAACTGGTTGAGAGGCGCCGTTTTAATGTGTTCCTCAATGGGTTGCTGGGGGAGTGGAGGGCCAGGTGCACTTCCACTCCCTCCTCACAGTGAGCTGTTGGTGACGGGTTTTAAGTACCTCTGACATGAAGATAACCATAGCCAGCCTCAACATCAACGGCAGCAGAGGGGCTCACCGCAGATTTCACAATCTCTCAGTCCTCAGGGAAGGGAGATACGCGGTGAGCTTTCTGCAGGAAACCCACATCGTTCCGGGAGACGAAGCCACCTGGCTCCTGGAGTGGCAGGGTGGGGTCTACATGAGTCACCTCACCCCTATTTCTAGTGGGGTGGCTATCTTGTTGGCCCCGACTTTTCAACCGGAGATCTTGGGGGTCAAGGAGCTAGTGCCGGGCCGCTTGCTCCACCTCGCCGTTCGCCTGGGTAGCGTGCCGCTCCACTTTGTGAACGTGTACGCGCCCAGGCCCGGCGCGTTGCAAGCGCGCTTCTTTGAAGAAGTGTCCGCTCTCTCGAACTCCATTGATAGCTGTGAGTGCATCATCCTCGGCGGGGGGGGGGGATTTTAACTGCACCCTGAAGGTGGGGGATCGCTCCGGTCCCCAGCGCAGCCAAGCATCGGTGGAGAAGTTGAGGGGACTGATCAGCTCCCTTAACTTGGTGGACTTCTGGCAGAATCTCCATCCCGACTCCAGCGCCTTCACGTGGAGGTCTGGAGGAGGAGGGTCGCGAATCGACCGCCTCTACATTTCGCAGGCGTACGCCTCTCGCGTCTCGGCGGCCTCCATGCGGCTGGTGCCATGCTCGGACCACCGCTTGGTGTGGGCGGAGTTCACTCCGCTCCGCACGCGGGCGGGGTCCGCGTACTGGCACTTTAACAACCGGCTGCTGGAGGACGTGCGATTTCGAGACTCGTTCTGTCGATTCTGGGCCGACTGGAGAAGGAAGCAGGGGGGCTTCCCCTCCTTGAGGCTATGGTGGGATGTGGGCAAGACTCACATCCGTGTCTTCTGTCAGCAGTACGCGAAGGGGTCGACCAAGAGGCGGGAAGCCGAGATCGGGCGCCTTGAGAGTGAGGTGCTCGACTTGGAGTCCCGCCTCGGTCATGCCGTCGTGGACCCGGCCCTGTGGCAGGCGTACAAAGAGAAGAAGGGCGCGCTGAGGGACCTGCAGCTCATAGGGTCCCGAGGCGCGTACGTGAGGTCGCGGATCCAGATCCTGGAAGATTTGGACCGCGCCTCACCCTTCTTCTACTCGCTGGAAAAATGGCGGGGGGTCCGTAAGCAGCTCGTCGAGCTGCTGGCCGACGACGGATCCTCCATCACGGATCCGGAGGGAATGGGCCTCCTGGTCCGGACGTATTACAGTGCGTTGTTCTCTCCAGATCCGTCCAGCGAGGATGCGCGCAGAGTTTTGTGGGAGGACCTGCCACAGGTCAGCCCGGAGGGCGCCGAAGGATTGGAGGCTCCACTCACATTGGCGGAGCTGACTGGCGCCCTCCACCAGATCTCGAGGGGCAAATCCCCAGGGCTAGATGGGTTGACCGTGGAGTTCCTCAGGACGTTCTGGGGGACGATTACGCGCGGGTCCTGGGGGAAAGCCTGGCGACCGGGGAGATGCCCCTCTCGTGGCGCAGGGCGGTCATCGTCCTGCTGCCGAAGAGGGGCGATCTCCGCCTGCTTAAAAACTGGCGTCCGGTCTCCCTCCTCAGCACGGATTATAAGATCTTTGCCCGGGCTATGTCTACCCACCTGGGCTCCGTGCTGGCCCACACGATCCACCCCGACCAGTCCAACACGGTCCCGGGCCGATCCATCCAGGACAACATCCACCTGGTCCGGGACCTGATCCATCTTTCCCAGAGGACTGGTCAGTCGGTCGCCTTTCTCTCCCTCGATCAGGAGAAGGCGTTCGACAGGGTGGATCACGATTACCTTTTCGGGACTCTGCGCGCTTTCGGACTCGGGCCGCATTTCGACTTTTATACGCCGCCGCAGAGTGTCTAGTCAAAGTTAACGGGTCCTTGACGGCGCCCCTTCGATTTGGGAGAGGAGTGCGTCAGGGGTGCCCCATGTCCGGCCAATTGTATACCATCTGCGTGGAGCCCTTCCTGTGCCTGCTTCGCAGGAGGTTGACGGGATTGGCTCTGCGCGAGCCGGCCATGCGGGTCATCCTCTCGGCTTACGCCGACGACGTGCTCCTCGCAATCACAGATCCCGTTGACTTGCGGAGGATGCGCGACTGCCAGCAGACCTTTTCTGCCGCGTCCTCCGCGAGGATCAATTGGGAGAAATGTTCCGGACTCCTGGTTGGTCAGTGGCGGGTGGACTCCCTGCCGGAGGAGATGACACCTTTTGCGTGGAGCACCACGCACCTCCGCTATCTGGGAGTCCACCTTAGCCCCGCTGAGGAAGCCTGGCCGGCAAACTGGCAGGAGTTGGAGGCGAAAGTCACCGCTCGGCTGGGGCGCTGGACAGGACTGCTCCGAGTGCTTTCCTACAGGGGCCGAGCGTTGGTCATAAACCAACTGGTGGCCTCCATGCTGTGGTACCGGTTGGTCACTTTGGCCCCTGCCCCCTGCATTTTCCACCAAGATCCAGAAGAAACTCATCGATTTCTTCTGGGGCAAGAGGAAACACTGGGTCTCTGCCGCGGTCCTGAGTCTCCCGATTGAGGAGGGCGGTCAGTCGCTGGTGTGCGTCCGCACCCAGGCTGCGACTCTCCGCCTTCGGACCCTGCAGAGATACCTGTACGTCGAGCGTCCTCCCAGATGGTGTGCGCTGGCGACGTATTTTTTCCGCCAGTGTCACTGCCTTCAAGACGACACGCAGCTCCCGGTGGAGTCCGTTAGCCGCGCCTCTCTGAGGGAGTTGCCTGTCTTTTACCGGGATCTATTCCGAGTCTGGAACATGGTTGCCTCCAGTCAGGGCGCTCCCCCGCCGGTGGAGGAGAGCACCTCGGCTGCCCGGGCGGCCGACTCCGGGGACGGTCCGGCGGGCGGAGGAGTAGCCAAAACCCCTGGGACGCCCCTCACTGTGGGTGGCGAGGGGGCTCGGGAGTGCGGAGCGATCCCGGCCGAGCTGACCCCCGCTCAGCCGGAACTGCTCATCGGACCCAGGCCCCGAAACCCTCCTCGGGAGCCGGTCCGCACAACCAGAGCCGCCTCTCGGAAATGCCCTCCGTGCCATTCCAATCGGCGCCAAGGGGTTTCCTGTACGGGCTGCGCCTGCACACTCCTCTTCCTCGCCCTCGTCAGCCGGCCGGACACGCCCTGGCGGTCCGCGTTGCCATCTGGCGGCGAGGGGAAACCCCGATGGAGGTCTCTCTACGCGGGACTCTTCCCCATTTACAGCGGGGACCTGGGTTGGAGGGTGCTGCACAGAGCAGTCCCGTGCAATAGGCTTTTAAGTAGGTTCACGGACTCCCAGGTCCCACTACCGTCGGAGGGGTAGTGCGGAGGGAACTCTGCACCGTCGGAGGGGTAGTGCGGAGGGAACACTGCACCGTCGGAGGTGGCGTCTTTCGATGCGATGTTAAAACTGAGGCCCTGCGTTCCCTTTCAGTTGGATGTAAAAAGAGCAGTGAGGGGAGTTGTAAAAGGTGCTACTGAAATGCAAATCTGTCTTCATTGCCATGATTGCTGAGGAAAGGAGCAGTGAGAGGGACTGATGGGAGGAACAGAGAACCTGTCGAGGGGGAAAAAAAGGCACAAAAAAAACCCTGCAGTGGAAAAAGTTTTACTTCAGAGAAAAGGTGTATTTTTAAAAAAATTGTAAGTTGAGGCCTGGTAACACAGGCTGTGATGTGCCTGCCTAGCAACCAGTTTTCACCACACTGGATGACCCCAGAAAGGACATCAGAGAGCAAGGAATTTAAAAAAAGGGCCTTTTAACCCCAATTTACTTCAATTCACAGACCATCAACTGTATCGTAGACCCGACCCAACCCAATTCATATTCTGAGGAAAGGTTCCAGAAAGTCTTCCCTCGCCTCAGGAGGAAAGTGATGGAGTATGCTGAATAAAATATCCACCTCACATTCCACACCAGTCACTGTCATAACAATCCCACTGGGCCTACAGCGGGGGATGTTGTTCACCTTCCAACACTCCTTCTCACCCACAAACATTCCTTCCGCCTGCCTGCATTATCAGCAAGAACTTGTATTTAACACAGTAAAATGTACCAAGGTGCTTCACAGGAGCGTACAGACATAAATTTGACTTTGAGCCACACATGCAGATACAAGGACAGGCGACCAAAAGCTGAGGTAGGTTTGATGGAGTGTCTTAAAAGAGGAGAGTGAGGTGGAGAGGGTTAGCCAGGGAACTCCAGAGCTTAGGGTCCAGGCAGCTGAAGGCACAGCCGCCAGTGGAGTGATAGAAATCGGGGGATGAGCAAGAGGCCAGAATTGGAGGAGTGCAGAGATCTCAGAGGGTTGTAGGAGGTTACAGAGATAGGGAGGGTTGTAGGGGCTGGCGGAGGTTACAGAGATAGGGAGGGTTGTAGTGGACTGGAGGAGGTTACAGAGATAAGGAGGGTTGTAGTGGGCTGGAGGAGGTTACAGAGATAGGGAGGGTTGTAGTGGGCTGGAGGAGGTTACAGAGATAGGGAGGGTTGTAGTGGGCTGGAGGAGGTTACAGAGATAGGGAGGGTTGTAGTGGGCTGGAGGAGGTTACAGAGATAGGGAGGGTTGTAGTGGGCTGGAGGAGGTTACAGAGATAGGGAGGGTTGTAGTGGGCTGGAGGAGGTTACAGAGATAGGGAGGGTTGTAGTGGGCTGGAGGAGGTTACAGAGATAGGGAGGGTTGTAGGAGGTTACAGAGATAGGGAGGGTTGTAGGGGCTGGAGAAGGTTACAGAGATAGAGAGGGTTGTAGGGGCTGGAGGAGGTTACAGAGATAAGGAGGGTTGTAGTGGGCTGGAGGAGGTTACAGAGATAGGGAGGGTTGTAGGGGCTGGAGGAAGTTACAGAGATAGGGAGGGTTGTAGGGGCTGGAGGAGGTTACAGAGATAGGGAGGTTGTAGTGGGCTGGAGGAGGTTACAGAGATAGGGAGGGTTGTAGGGGCTGGAGGAAGTTACAGAGATAGGGAGTGTTGTAGGGGCTGGAGGAGGTTACAGAGATAAGGAGGGTTGTAGTGGGCTGGAGGAGGTTACAGAGATAGGGAGGGTTGTAGGGGCTGGAGGAAGTTACAGAGATAGGGAGTGTTGTAGGGGCTGGAGGAGGTTACAGAGATAGGGAGGGTTGTAGGGGCTGGAGGAGGTTACAGAGATAAGGAGGGTTGTAGTGGGCTGGAGGAGGTTACAGAGATAGGGAGGGTTGTAGGGGCTGGAGGAAGTTACAGAGATAGGGAGTGTTGTAGGGGCTGGAGGAGGTTACAGAGATAGGGAGGGTTGTAGGGGCTGGAGGAGGTTACAGAGATAGGGAGGGACGAGGCCATGGAGGGATTTGAAAACAAGGATGAGAATTTTAATATGGGAGATGTCGGATCAATGATCGGAGCCAATAATCACAGGATAATTGAGTCCATCGGTACTCCAGGGAAGTAACCAGCTGCTTAAATCGTAATAAAAATTTAAAATGCTGTCATTTCAGTTTAATTTTGGGGAAAATATAAGAGGACAAATGTTCTGAACTCCCTCCCTAAACGTCTCTGCCTCTCTCTCTCCTCCTTAAAAAACCCCCACCACCCCCTTCCAATAGTTTTATAACTGATAAACAACAAGATTTTTCTAAACATATTTGTGATGTTTTTTCCCTTCCCCTCTTGGGGAGATGATATCTTTAATTCCTGGAGACTGCTGGGCAGCCATCTTCACTGCTCATAGGTTTGACATCGATGTGGATCTTCATTAAAACTCACTCACTGCTCCACATTGTTCTTCAAGCTGACAGCCACCGGCTTTGGAAATCACAGCAGGTCTTTATATGATTACACATTCTACACGTGAGACTTTCAGGCCTAGTGTTTCGTTTCCAAGGCAACGACCCTCCCCACAACGATTGTTCTGGGGTCGGATTCCCTACCTTACTCGTCAATCAGGCCTGCTCACAGTACATATCACCACTAATTACCAAACCTGGGCCTACGGAGACGATCAGGGAGAGGAGAGATCCACAATTAAACATTTCCCAACATATTAACACCCTTCCATCCGGCCGCACCTCCCCAAACACACAAGGGAGCAGCTGAGGCCCATAATTTATCTCAAAGCACCTTGGTGGTGAACAGGTGTGTCACAGTCTCAGGATCTCCAACCTGTAATCTCCCATTCCTGGGATTGTCCTGCTGAATTTACGCTCTCTGTGGATTTAATGTCTTCCTCTACTTCACGACTGAAAACTCGGCGGACACTGGTGCTGATCCCGTGCCCTCTCTCATTTTATTAGCTGCTACCTCCCCTCACTCCTGGTGGTACATCGCCCAACATCTGACAAGCAGCCGTTCATCAACTCATCAGGCAAGACCTGCACCGTCACAAAAATCATAGAATGATTACAGCAAAGGAGGCCATTCGGCCTGCCATGTCCATGTCGGCTCTCAAAGAGCAACTCCCCGAGTCCCACTCCCCGCCTTTTCTCTGGAGCCCGGCAAATTTTTTTTCTCTTCAGATAATTATCCAATTCTCTTTAAAAGGTCACGATTCAACCTGCCTCCACCACACTCCCAGACAGTGCATTCCAGATCCGAAACACTCACTGAACCTGCCTCCACCACACTCTCAGACAGTGCATTCCAGATCCTAAACACTCACTGAACCTGCCTCCACCACACTCTCAGGCAGTGCATTCCAGATCCGAAACACTCACTGAACCTGCCTCCACCACACTCTCAGGCAGTGCATTCCAGATCCGAAACACTCACTGAACCTGCCTCCACCACACTCTCAGACAGTGCATTCCAGATCCTAAACACACACTGAACCTGCCTCCACCACACTCTCAGGCAGTGCATTCCAGATCCGAAACACTCACTGAACCTGCCTCCACCACACTCTCAGACAGTGCATTCCAGATCCTAAACACACACTGAACCTGCCTCCACCACACTCTCAGGCAGTGCATTCCAGATCCTAAACACTTACTGAACCTGCCTCCACCGCACTCTCAGACAGTGCATTCCAGATCCTAACATTTCACTGCATTAAAAAGTTTTTCTTCATGTCACCGGTTGCTTCGTTTGCCAATCATCTTAAATCGGTGCCCTCTGGTTCTGGATCCTTCCACCAATGGGAACAGTTTCTCCCCATCTACTCTGTCCAGACCACCTCAATCAAATCCCCTCTTATCCTTCTCTTCTCCAAGGAGAACAGCCCAGCTTCCCCAATCTATCCACATAACTGAAGCTCCTCATCCCTGGAACCATTTTCGTGAATCTTTTCTGCACCTCTCTACTGCCTTCACATCCTACCTAAAGTGTGGTCCCCAGAACTGGACACAATACTCCAGTTGAGGCCGAACCAGTGTTTTATGCAGATTGATCATAACCTCCTTGTTCTTGTACTCTATGCCCCTATTTTTAAAACCCAGGATACTGTACGCTTTATTAACCGCTCTCTCAACCTGCTCTCTAACCTTCACTGATTTGTGCACATAGACCCCCAGGTCTCTCTGTTCCTGCACCCCCTTTAGAATTGTACCCTTTATTTTATATTGTCTGTCCTCATTCTTCCTACCAAAATGAATCAATTCACATTTACAGAGATATGAATAAGGAGCAGGAATAGGTCACTCGGCCCCTCGAGCCTGCTCCGCCATTCAACAAGACCATGACTGATCGGATTGTAACCTCAACTCCACACTCTAATTACTTACTGTCCCTGCATACTAACCTTTCCCTGCATTAAATTTCATCGGCCACTTGTCCACCCATTCCACCAGCCTGTCTATGTCCTTTTGAAGTTTATCACTATCCTCCTCACAGTTCACACTTCCGAGTTTTGTGTCATCCGCAAATTTTGAAATTGTGCCCTTTAATATAAAAAAAAAACTTCTCTCAAGATTGTGAATCTTTGGAATTCTCTACCCCGGAGAACTGTGGATGCTCAACTAATGAGTAAGTTTAAGACTGAGATCGAGAGATTTTTGGATACGAAGGGAAATCGAGGAAATGGGGATACTGCAGGAAGCTGCAGTTAAAGAAGACAATCAGTGATCATATTGAATAGCAGAGCAGGCCCCAGGGGCTGAAAGGCCTACTCCTGTTCCTATTTATGTTTTTATATAACCCAAAAATGACGATTAACAAGGAAGGGAATATTAGATTTGACGATCAAAAGCTTGGACAAAGAGGGAGCCTCAGAAATGGACAATTGCAGAGATCTTGGAGGGTTGTGGACTGGAGGAGTTTAGAGATAGGGAGGGGGGAATGCGAGGGGGAGGGGAGGGAGAATTGGAAATTGGAGGTGTAGGTCAGTGAGGGACAAGTGGGATTGATACCTGCTCCTGCCCTTGCCCAATACCAGTCAGTACACCCAGCACTGAGGTACACAGGGTAACCTCAGCACAGGAGGAAGATAAAGAACATTTAGCAGGATGTGTAAGCAGACACAGCGGGCGTCTCCAGAACAAGGCTATCTGATAAGATTCTCAGGGGAGCTCAAATTACTGCGGAAACTGTTACAAAGGAGATGTGATTTCCCTCTGTTCACCTTAACCTACATACATTATATTGAGCAGTTATCGCAGTTTTAATCTACACAATGCTGCTCCCTTACCCAGTAAAAACTGTGTCAGAATGGGACAGCTCTCTAACTAAACAGGCCGAGCTGTTTTATACAGGCCATGCCAACCCGCAGATTAAGATTGTTTGAGAGGTGGAGAAATTGAGGAAGGAAAATCCTTGAGTTCAAATCCCTCCGTGGCCTCGCCCCTCCCTATCTCTGTAACCTCCTTCAGTCCCTACAACTCTCCCTAAACTTAAAGCATATCATTGCAAAAAGATGGGAGGCAGATCAGAAGATTGGACAGAGTTAAAAAAACAGGAAAGATTGACTAAAAGATTAATAAGGAGGGAAAAATTAGAGTACGAGAGAAAGCTGGTAGGAAATATTAAGACAGAGTTTCTATAGATATTTAAAAAAGAGTTAACAAAGTGAACGTTGGTCCGATAGAAAGTAAGTCTGGGGAATTAATAATGGATAATAAGGAGATGGCAGATGAATTGAACAGATATTTTACATCGGTCTTCACTATTGAGGATACAAGTAACATCCCAGTATTAGCTGTATATCAGGAAATGGAAGGGAGGGAGGAAA